>NC_071985.2:166821500-167122500 GCF_028885655.2 Pongo abelii
CGCCATGTCTGGCCACAGAGTTTTTTGAACTTGAGATAAATCTTAGAGATTATCTGATCTGGAGTTTCTCAACCAGTTTTATATGGTTGAGAACAACAACAACAAAATCACATACCTAGCCTTTATGCAGATTCAGGTGGCCCTTTGGTTGAGATTCTATGCTTTTTGTATGTCTATTGGCTGAGAAGATTTTGTTAAAGTTTACTTTCTTGGTTTCTAAAGATTTTTCTGAAGATTTTGTGTGTGTGTTTTAAATAGAAGATGCAACGTTGAATATGCTTTAATAAACTATGTAACTAACTTGGGAATCACTTGCTGAATATGCTTTAATAAACTATAAACTAAGTTGGGAATCACTGATGTAGCCCAAATCCCCATTTTGCAGACACGGAGAATGAATTCTAGAGATGGTAAATGATTTCAGCCCAGACTCTATCTTCCATAAACTCAGTACGGCACATGCAATGCACATAGTAGATGCTCAATAAATATTCAGTTTACCCACCTTTTAAATGGCCATAAAGGAAAGGAATGAGCCAAAAAAAGTGAATGACAAAAAATAAGTCATTGAGCTACGATACCATGGCAAATATTTGCTTGGGAGGGTGATTTTCCAGGGGATTTCAGAATTTGCCCTTCATTTCTGTCACATTTTAGTTACTCTGCCAAGAGCTCCACAGCAAATGACTGCTGCACGTGAGGAGACACTTGTCCAAGCAAGCGGTGTAAAAACAAAGCTGCTTTGTTTAGAGTGCCCCAGTGCTTCTCCCTCCCTCCCCGCCTGACCTCAAGGACCTCAAAAAAGGTCATTTTGTGATGCTCTAGTGTGTCCATGAGTAAACTTGAATCATCATGTGTCACAATCAGAACCACTAAGCCAAATGCCATGGACCCAATTACCATGCAATCCCCAAATGGGTTATAATGGCAGGTCTGGGCTGCTGGGTCACCAGGCTATTACAGCTGGGTTTGTTTTTCAACTTACTTCCAGGGAGCTACGGCCCTTTGCAAACATTCGTACTAAAGTCATTGGAAAATATCTTAAATTCATTCAAACTTCCTTAGGATAGAAAAACAATAGAAGTATTTATGTTACTTTTCAAATCATGTAGAATAAGTGTTTTAGGGAGTCTTAGGCATAGATCATATCTAAAGAGATAGTGGGAAGGAGGAGGTAGAGATAATTATGTAAATAATTTGGAGAGTTAAAACGATAAGAACAGTGTACAATATGTAGGCAGGTATTTGGATTACGTGTGTTCACTGATTACAGTGATCAAAATCATGGAATACCTGTTCAACTTTCCAGCTCACAACATTTAATAGTCACCATTTAATGAGTATCTACTACTTGGCAGGCATGTACTTGGTGCTTTATATGCATTATTCTGTCATTTTTACAATAACCATGCAAAGTCAGTATTATTAAACTCATCTTTCAAGCTGGTAAGTAGCAAAGCTGTGATTTATATCCATTGTTATCTGTCTCCAGATAATGACTTGGCCTTCAAAGGCAAAAGTATAATTCTAAACCCTCGCTTTGCCACCCAGTAGCTATGTGATCTTGGGTTGCTTAGACTCTCTCCATCTCATTGTTTTTTATCTTCAAAATGGGGCTAATGATAATCTCTGCCTAAGAATGTGTTACATATGAAATAGATATATAAAACACTATTCAGCAAAGATAAACATTCACCAGCTATTGGCTATTATTACTATTGTAGTGATAGTCAAGCCTGTTAAAGGTCATTTAATTTTTCTTATCCTTAATAGGAAAAGAAGAGAAAATAAATCAAACAATTAGAGCACATCTATTCAATGTTTCTTAAACTTCGGTTTATACAAGAATCATCTGGGCTTTATTTAAAAATGCAGATTCCCCAGGTCCTAATGGAAATTAACATCTCATGTTCAATCTTAATGAGTACCATTCGGCTCTAATTATGTGCAGAATGCGTGAATGGCTCCATGCAAATCCATATATCCCTCATTTATGAAAAAAACAATTCACAGGCTAAACCACCTAAAAGTAGGTCAACATACAGAGCTTATTATCGGTATACTCACAAATAATCTACACAGTTAAGATACTCAGATATTGAAACTAAAATTTTCATATTGACCTCAATTATCTGGGAATTTGTTTTAAAAGTCAAATCTCAATTCATAATTACATGGTGGGGAAAAAAAACAGGTCATTATTGCCAGTCTTTGGAGCCCATGGAGTGCAGCTTATGCTGTCACATGTGTCAGCACATTTGACTTCAGGGGAAATTCTCTTAACACAGGTCACCAGGCTTGCAAAAAAACCAACAAACCATAAACTTGACTCTGTAACAGGATGTTTGCTCTCAAAAGAGGGAAATAATAAAATCTATTAATTCCATAATTCCCCCACAATTAATCTCTCATTTTGAGAACATGGGAGAGTAGAAACCGGTCTAAATACAGTTGGAAATAAAATCCATTTGTTTTCTAAGTAACATCTATAGAAAGGTGACAACATGTGATAACAAATGGATACATACAACAGCTTGATCCAGCAGAGATGTTGGCTGATTTGCCATTATACTGTACTTGTTAAAAGAGCCTAGTATCTAGAGTCACACTGCCTGGATTCCACTCTTGGCTGCTCTGCTTGTTAGCTTCTTGGTCTGAGAAAAATTATCTAACCTCCCTAAAGCTCACTTTTCTTATCTGTAGTATGAGATCATAAGGATTCCTATCTCACTGGTTTGTTTTAAAGATTAAGGGAAATACTACATATAAAAGCACTTAGCCCACAGCCTGATATAAAAGACATGCTCAGTAAATGTTAGCTATTGCTATTTGTTGTCAACCTAAAGCTTTCTGTGTCAAGTAAAGATTTTGCATCCCTTCTTCATTTATGAGCTCTTGGCAGTGGGGAGAGCTGACGGTGATTTCTTAGGTAGAGGAGGTATCCTGGTCACTGAGAGAAACCTGGAAAGCTCTGAGGTAGAAGAAGACAAAGCATCCAGTTTGGACCTCTTCTAGAAATGAGGCTTAAACTCAGCCATCAATTTCTTCATCCTCCTGATGAGTGGCTGTAGTTCACTCTAGATATTATTCTTTCATGGAGCCATGGTTTCTGCTTCTGATCAGGGATTGAGGGGTAGCCTGGCGGGTGGAAGTTTCTTGTGGCCAAGTCCCCCCAAAGCAGCCTCATGAAAGTACATAAAGTGCTAGGATACTAGTAAGGGATAATAGTGTACTTGATTATTACTCCTGGCATTGGAAATTATCCCTGCTTCCACACGAAGCACCAATTAAGTCAGGCCACTGAAGTCTGATTGCTGAATGCTGTGGAAAATCCATTTGCATTTTGGGTTAGATTCACTTTATATTCATAACTTAAAATCTCAAAGGAACTCTCAGTCTTGCCTGGAAATTCCACTGAATACTTTCTATCCCAACTGTGTCCTAGCTTCTCTCCTCAAATGTCCCTCTTGACTCCCCTTCCACAACGTAGACCATCAGATGAGAACTCTCTCAGTTTTGATACAGTATAGGTACAAACCTACTCATAAGGTTACTATGAGGATTAAGTGAGTTAATAAATGAAACTTACTTAGAACATCACCTGGTACACATCAATACATATTAGCTATGGTGATGATGATTATCACCTCCAGTTACACCCACATCCTCCCTTCTTATTCTTTCACCAGGTGTCCCTGCTGTTAACAAAGGCTAACACCTCAACCTGCTTTCTGGGTCCCACTGCCCTTCACCCCCTCTAGATCTGTGCAACTCTTAAAACTTATCTCTCTGCCTAATCTTTTCTCTGCTGTGTTGATATCTCTTCTTGGCTACATCAGAGCACTGAAAAGTAACATCTAAAACCAAACTCCTGATTGTTTCCTCAATCCACCTTCCAATATTTCCTCTTTTAACATTTTCAACTTAGTCATTGGCATTAATACTCACTCAGTGGTTCAAGCCAGAAGCCTGGATTTCATTCTTAATCTTTTCTCTCCCTTACTATTTCTACTTCAGTCCCTCCCCATCTAATTCATCAGCATCACCTTATCTATTTCACCTACAGAATATATTTCACAATGGTCCACTTCCCTCACTTCCTACTGCTACCATCCTTGATTAGGCAAACATTACCTCTTGCTCAGACTTCTTCAACATTCCCCTCATATCCTCTCTTTCCAATCCAATTTATTACACATTCAAATCTGAGTTACCTTTTTTTTGAAAAAATATATATATAACATTTTTTCTTCTCCATTTTTTCAGTGGCTGCCCAATTTGCTTTAATATAATCCAAATTGCCTACCATCACCTACAAGATCCTGCAAGACCTGGCCCTGTCTATATGCCACCAACTCCATTTTTCACCACTCACTCCTAGCTCACTCTGTTCCAGCCACACTGGCCTTCTTTCTCAAATATACCATTCTCAAGACCTTTGAATATTATGTTTCCCAGCCTGGAATAGTCTCCTTTTTCTTTCTTACCTTTCTGGATTCCATAGAAATATCACCTCCTTGGATAGACCTTTTCCCATTTTTCCATCTGAGCAATACCATACCCTTTTAATATCCTTTGAAGCACTAATCAAAATCTATTTATTTTCCTGTTTCTAGTCTGTCTCTCCCTCCTGGTCCAAAAGAGATGAAGTCCATTTCTTTTCTTTTTTTCTTTCTTGAGACAGGTCTTGCTCTGTCACTCAGGTTGGAATGCAGAGGCACCATCATGGCTCATTGTAGCCTCTAACTACTAGGCTCAAAAGATCCTCCTGCCTCAGCCTCCTGAGAGGCTGAGACCACAGGCATGTGTCACTGCGCCTGGCTATTTTATTTGTATTTTTATTGTTTTGTAGACACAGGTATTGCTATGTTGCCCAGTCTTCCATTTCTATTTTATCCACCACTGCCTAGCAAAATGTCTGGCACATAGTAGAATCTATATAAATACTTCCTCAATAAATAAGTGAATAAACAAGCAGCCATCAAAGTATTAATCTGTGCAGTTGAAACCACAGAACTAAAGCAGAGCTTTGGTCAAACTCACTTAAAAAGCTGGATCATGACAAATTATTCTCCCAGAAACTGGTGCCACGTCCTGTTGATGGTGGAGCATCTTGTGACTGTGACCTGATCCGTCTTTCCTCCAGCTTTTGCAGATTATATGCTTTCTCTGTGAATTCCTTATCACTGCCATTTAATTCCACTAAGGTACAAATTTTGTTCTTTGTCCTTGATGAAACTCTTCCCCATATTTCTAGCCCACAAACCCATATTTCTAGCTTGAGCTTCAGAAAACCTGTAACACTCAATTAATAATTATATTCCATTCTGTGTATTTATAGTAAGCCGGGCACTAGTTTAGGAAATGGAGGTCAAACATAACGTTCTTTAACATTTATTCAGCATCATTTGTAGCAGGCTATGTGAGGCATTTTTAAACTATTTTCATAGAACATACTATGTACCAGGCCCTAGTCTAAGAACTATACAAATATTCATTTAATCCTCATAACAAACTGAAAAAGTAGGTTTGTGATATGGTTTGGATGTCCCACCTAACTCTCAGGTTGGAATGTAATCCTCAGTGTTGGAGGTGGGGCCTGGTTGAAAGTGACTGAATCATGTGGGTGGTTTTCTCATGAATGGTTTAGCACCATTCCCTTGGTGTTGTGTTTGTGGTAGTGAGTGATTTCTCATAAGATCTGGCTATTTAAAAGTGTGGCACCTCGCCTTTTCTCTCTCTGTCACCCCTGCTCTGGCTGTGTGTCATGCCTGCTTCCCCTTCACCTTCTGCCATGACTGTAAGTTTCCTCAGGTATCCCCAGAAGCCAAGCAGATGCCATTATTATGCTTTCTGCAGGCCATCATGCAGAACTGTGAGCCAATGAAACCTCTTTTCTTTATAAATTACCTAATCTCTGGTATTTCTTTACAGCAATGCAATAATGGCCTAATACAGTTTTTTGTTTTGTTTTGTTTTGTTTTGTTTAGAGACAGGGTCTTACTCTGTCACCCAGGCTGGAATGCAGTGGCACAATCATAGCTCACTGCCGTCTCCAACTCCTGGACTCAAGTCATCCTCCTGCCTCAGCCTCCCAAGTAGCCAGGACTTACAAGTACACACCACCATGCTCAGCTACCTTTACAAAGTTTTTGTTTTGTAGATATAAGGTCTTGTTATGTTGCCCAGGCTGCTCTCAAACTCCTGGCCTCAAGAAATCCTCCCACCTTGGCCTCCAAAAGTCCGTGAGCCACTGTGCCCAGCCTAAAACGTAGGCGATATTATTATCCTTATTTGGAGGTGTGGGAAACAGAGGCAAAGACAAGTCATTTGCTCAAAATCACAGAGCTAATGATTGCCAGGCCAGAATTTGGGCCCAGGCAAGGAAAGTCTGGAGTCTTCCTCCTCACCCTCCATTCTAGTCAACCTCTCAGCTCCTTTAAAGCAGGTGTGATTCCTCCTGTTTCACCAAGAGGAACGCTGGACTCAGAGGTTAACTTTGCTAGGATTACAGTTAATTTTATGTGTTCAACATCAAATATTTGTGGAGTGCCTACTAAATGTTGGGCACTGTGCTGGGTTCTGAGATACGCAGTGTTTAAACAGACTTTGCCCTCAGGGAGTTTACAATCCACCTAATACACAGGCAATGTGTGATTAAGACTTGTGAGTTCTTGATGCCAAAACTCATGACCTTTCTATTATCTCTAATAGAGTGAGATCGAATTGTTTGGATTTGAAGATGGAGGCTCCACTCGCCAGTTGTGGGGGCAGGACAGCTCTGAAAGTCTTCACTGAGAAGAAAACCACCATCCACTTTAATTGTTAGTTAATATGTAAATGTGTCACATTTAAATATTATCCCCACCTGCGTTCACTATAATCCCTCTGAGGACTGGGACTGTAATTTAGAACACCACTACACACATAGTTCCTAATAATGGCATTTTGAACGAGCCGTGACTGGCTGAATTCTTATAACAGCTAACAAAGCTGGCAGTTAGTGTTGCCACATTTAAGATTTCTTCAAGTTTCTTCAAGCTTGAACATTTAATAACCATGGGGGGCATACATTAGCTTTTCTTGGCTCTTTGGGGACAGCGACTGAAAGACTGAATACTAAAGGGTATTCAGAACATTCTCTTTATTACATGGGCTAAGTCCTGTGCACTTCTAGGTTCAATATTGTCCTTCCTAAGGAAGCTCCCTCACGACCCCATCCACTTGCTACCAGGCCCTCCAGAACGAAGAGTCCTGACCCTGTGACCACAAGTTTTCCCATGTTTATGTTGCCAAAATAGGCAAACTGAATTCTCACATTTTTCACCAATGTGATGGGAAGCAGCAGGGCCTTGGTCCTAGGAAATGATGAAAAACCAACCCAAATGTATACAGAGCAAACACCACTGTTTGCCATGCTGTCTTGTTTGTTTCGGGGAATGTGGATTTATTAATAATAATGTTTCACAATGTGGCAGGCACATCTGCACCACAAAATATCAGTCATAGAAAGTAATACAGGAAAAACCCCATTAAATCACCTAGTCCTGCATCTGCCAAGGCCACAGGCTATGTTTCTGCCTTTTGAGTTTTAATAGCATTTCAAAATAAAAGATGAAATGTTAGGTGCACTCCCTTACCTGTGATTCATAATTAGTATTAATGATGGGGCTCATGACGAGAAAATGTAAAACAAAACATACAAAAAGTTCCAACTCCTCAAAGTTTCAGTTTATAACCCTGAGTAGGCCAATCCCCCAATTTTACAAAGAAAGGAAAATTGACTAGTAGACTTCAATTACCAGAAGCACATGGCATCTTCTATGGAGACTCATGGGCCAAGGAAAAGAAAAATCATGTTTATTTATTTAGCACTTATTTATTTAACCTTCTAGCTGGGTTTGGTTGTTGGATCTGGTTTTACATCCTGAATTACGAAGTTTATGATGGGAAAGTGTGTCAGCTGTTTGCTGAAGGAAAGGAAGTCCTCTATTCTTTGTCTTCTCTTGTTCATAGAATCAAACATCCTAAATGATTGTTTAGAGAAGTTAAAATATGGTACAATTAGGAGCCTTACCCTAGTTTGGCTTCATTGTCAACATCTTCAGTTCTTTCTTCCTGACAGTGCCTTGGGTAAGCTCTTGTTACTTCCTGCCTGCAGCGTTGTACAGCTCTTTTCTTGGTTCCTGTCACTCCTCTAATCCATCTGGGCAACCGCTGCTCGAGTCAGGATCAGCTAAGATATGTATACCATGGAATACTACTCAGCCATAAAAATAATGAAATGATATCTTTCATAGCAACATGAGTGGAACTGGAGGCCACTAGCCTCAGTGAATTAACTCAGAAACAGAAAATCAAATACTGCATGTTTTCACTTATAAGTAGGAGTTAAACAATGGACACATGGACATATAGAGTGAAATAATGGCTGTTGGAGACTACAAAAGGTGGAAGGGTAAGGGGGTGTGAGAGTTGAAAATTTCCTATTGGGTACAATGTTCACTATTTGGGTGATGGATACAATAAAGGCCCACAGACTTCATCACTATGCAATATATTCATGTAAGAAGCCTGCACTTGTACCCCCTAAATATATTTTTAAAAATCAAAAGTTAAAAACAAATAAATAATGCTGCTAATAACATTTGTGTTCGACTTTGTGGATATATGTCTTCAATTTGTCTTGTGTAGATATCTAAGAGTGAAATTGGTAGGTCATATGGGTAAATTTATGTTTACCTTTTTAAGAACTCACAGAGTTGTTCTGAGGCTTAAACTTCACAAGGAAATGCCCTAGCACAATGCTATTCAGAGAGTAATAATCAATAAACATTGTTGTTGTGATTGTTGCTCTTGTCGTAATTTCATCTTGCTTGCTATATAGATGAGGAAGCTAAAGCTCAGAAATGATTATGAGCTTGCTCAAGATCACACAACTAATCCCAATTCATCAATCTCTCTTATGTTTTCTGATTCCAAGCCTGAATCTGCTTCCTGTCACTGTAGCCAAAACCACATTAACCATCCCAAGAAGCACTGCTTTGATAATGTATTTCCCTGCTGAACAAATATCAGTGGCTCCTCGCTGCACACAAAATAAAATATTGGAAGGTATGCAAAGCCCTTTATTCTTTGCCCAGCCATCTTTTCTGTCTAATGTCCTGCTATATCCCTACACCCTATCCTTTCTTCACTAATCCCCCAGGGTGACTTTCATTCCAATAACTAAGCAATTAAACCTATACTTTTTCATCTGCATACTTTATTTTTTTGAGATGGGGTCTTGTTTTGTTGCCCAGTGGGAGTGAAGTGGTTATTTACCGCAATGATCTTGGTGCACTACAGCTTCAAACTCCTGGGCTCAAGCAATCCTCCTGCCTCAGCCTCCTGAGTAGATCGAACTACAGGTATGCACCACTGCACCTGGCTGGCCTCCATTTGTTTGAGCATGGTCTGCCCTCTTAAAAACTATTTCTCACTTTGCCTTATGAAATATTATCTATTCTTTAAGGCAGAGTTCAAATCATATATCTTATACCTTCCTTGTCCTAGTCACGGTCAGAATTAATATGTAGTCTCCTAATCCACTTGGTTATAATAGGTGCTCAAAGAATATGCTAACTTGAGCTGAAATGGCTGAACACTTGGCTGTATAATGAATGACCCAGCTATGGGAAATACTAATTTTTAAAATTTAATAAAATCCAATTTATAAATTTCCTAGGTACAGCTCAGTACAGAGTGTTATTTGTACTTAGGATAGGATCCTGCTCCCAACCACCTGCCTTCCTGTGTCCTTCCAGAGCACTTTATTCATGCTTCTGAAAAATTCTTATTACACTGTGTTATATATCAAGTTATGTTTGTCTGCCCCACGACTGTTAACTCTCCCAAAGAAGAAACCATGTTTTATTCATTCCTGTGTCTCCATTATCCAGCATTACCCAGGCATAATGCCTGATTCATGTTGTGGTGAGTACTTGCCAGGTGCTTTTAGGGTGAATGAATGAGTCAATGAGAAGGTGAGTGAATGAATCTCTCTCTCTCTCTCTCGCTCTCTCTCCCTTCTCTCTCTCTGACACAGAAAACCCATTAAAAGTAAGCAGTACTCTCTTGTCTGACATCAGAGTTCTAAAAGACATTTATCATTTGAGAAAGAGAAGAATCTTCTTTTTGGTGTGTTTTTAACCCCACCTCCTCCAGGATGGCTCATATGATTAAGTTAGCAAGCACAGGTGTGGGATATCTTCCTCTCAGTTCCTTAATACTTTCTATACAAGGGCCACAGAAAAAGAAA
The DNA here is from genome assembly GCF_028885655.2 of Pongo abelii. Lineage (NCBI taxonomy): Eukaryota > Metazoa > Chordata > Mammalia > Primates > Hominidae > Pongo > Pongo abelii. The sequence continues at coordinate 166,831,801 of NC_071985.2, forward strand.
GAAGAGAAATATTGAAAGAGAAAAAAACTTCCAAATTATACTTATTTAAGCTCTAAAACATGGTAATTTTTTAAAAAGTAAGTTGTAAAAATTCTGGATTCTACCAAGGATCCATCAGAGGGCTTTGCGCATAGTAGAAACATTGTAAATATGTGTTGAATAATTGGATCCAACAAATATTTATTAAGTGCCAGCAAACACAAGACCCAGTTGCAACCTTCCAAGACTCCTGACACAAGGGGACTGACATACATATATACATATATATACATATATACATATATATATAAAATAGTAACAATAATGGCAATGATGTATTTGGTCTTTCCTCTAAGATTGGCACTATTTTAAATGTTTTACATGAAGTAACAAATTTAATCCTTAAAACAACTCTAAGAGGAAGATTTTAAAGATGAAGAAAATGAGGATGAAGCAACTGAGGTATGCAGAAAGTTTAAGAAATGATTAGTCTAAAAATAGTAGAACTGGGATCTAAATCCAGGCAGTGTGGCTCCAGAATCTCCTTATGAAAATGCTTTTAAGCTTAGGTCAGGCACCATGTCCCCTTCCTTTTTGTTTTCCCAGCACTCATAAGCACTCAATGAATGTTTGCTAATGAACTGTGCCAATGACAAGTCTAACAGGGATTATAAAAATAATAAAGATACACTTTGTTATGAACGAATAGTATGGCCTCTTGTCAGGGTAGGAGAGGTGGAAGAAGCCTAGGTTTTGGAGTTAGACCAAAGAGACCTAGGCTTGAATTCTAGATTCTTACCGAGGGGCTGTTTCCTCCCTGACAAATAATTATCCATGTCAACACCCACACACCAGTATTTTTGGGCCAGGAGCCATTTTAGAAATCTGAAGTAAGATTGAATTCTAAGACTGAAAGACTCAAAATAATTTAAACTAAAGATGACTGAGTCTAGAAAGGTTAAAGGATTTACTTCCGGTTACACATCTGGTTGGTGCCAGTACTGAAATTTAGGTTTCCTGAGTTTCAGCTCAGTGCTCTTTCATTTAAGTCACACAGTTTCACTTAAGGTAGGGAAGCTGAACAAAGCATCATAAGAAGCAAATTATTCAAAATGGGACTTTCCAGAGCTAGCCTAGAGTTGGATGGCTGCCTCCTTGTGTTCAAGCAAGACACACCTCAGTTTCACTACTGATCTGAAATCTAATTCTCTCTCCTTGTGATGTCAGAGGCTGGCGGTGTCTTTTAAGCAGTGAGTAATGCACTGGAGATATGTCTCCCACAGCTCTGTTACGTCCTAAAAATTCTCCCCTGCCTCTTTTTCCTGCCAGGATGGCCTACTCAAAACCCAAAAGTCTTTCAGGGAAGGAGACTTATTCCTAGAAGAGAGGAAGACACTGCCACCTCCTTATTGGCTCAGTTATTCCCATGAGGGAAAACTAAAGCTTGAAATACATTTTCTCCTAAATTCTCTCTAGTTCTAGAATCTGGAGGAAAAAAACAGATTAAATGTTGCTGAAGAACAAGTGGGTATTTTTCAGAGACAGCTGAGAGTGATTGGAACCGCAGACATAAACATCATCTCAAGGGTGTACGTACCCTCAACACAGGTACCTGGGTGGGCATCACATGCACCTTTACTTACTGGAGAGCACAGAGAGCTCATGCCAAGTACACAGGCTTCTGAGCCAAACAAGCCAGTGTTCACATCTTAACTGTACTGCTTACTAGCTGAGTATCTTTATGGTTCTGGTTCTAGGTCTGTCTGTTACAAGCTGAGAGTCTTTATACTACTAGTTACATGCATGGAGGCATAGTTTCATTGGTTAAAAAAATGGGATAATGATATTGACTTAATAGAAGGTTGTTGAGGATAAAAACAGATCTCCTTTGCAGAGTACCTAATAGAAAATCTGATACTTAGCAGGGGTTTGATATTGTGATAACACCTCCTCCCCCATGCCTTGTATTTGAAACAAATGCCTTATGGAGAGACCTTTGAAAACAAGCAAAATACTTTAGGGGCAGTGTAGAACTGAAACTGATTTACCAAACCACAGTTCCATCATATACGCTCCTAACACAAGAAAAATCTCAGAAGTGATTGAATCCACCCTTCTTCCGAATGAGGAAAACCCATGTTAAACTTCCTACATTATGTCTAGGCAAGTGATCTTCTAGCAAGGGAATGCAGAACAAATCACTTCCCAGAGAAACCCACTCCATTTTCTTCCAGATCTCTAATGGGTTAAAAGGCTCACTGAGGCAAAAACCTCTCCTATAATTCCCACTCACTGTTACTTGTCTTTGCCCTCTGCTCTGGCAGCACAGAAGGGAGAAAAGGGAATATTTCCCAAAAACTGTTCCCTGTTAAAGATTAGATGGAATCCCCTCCACAGAAACTTGAGGAGTGGGGCAATAAGTAATCCATCAACTAATTTAGAAAAGGGAATTGTAGAAGCATGTTCCACTTCTGCAGAAGCAGAGAGAGTAATGTGTTTTTACAACTGGAGTAAAAGTATCAGCAATAGGTTTAGTTTAGTAATTTGCTGGGAGCAATTCTTTATCAGAAGATAAATAAGAGTGAGCAGGAAACTGCACTTGGAAGGCCAGTCTATAAGCATAGATACCCAGGCCTGTGAACTATCTGTGCCATGCTGCCTGTGATACCCATGCAGGTACCTGAGTTAAAGCTATGTACACCCTGGTGACGATGTTTACATCTGCTGTGCCAGTCACTCTCAGCTTTCTCCAGACAACACCCTCTTGTTCCTGAGCTACATTTAATCTGCTATTTTCTCTAGATTCTAAACTCAATAGGCTTAAAATATTCAAGACCAGAGGCAGGAGCCAAATGCCTTTAAAAGACTTACTGGAAACATAGGAATACGGAGGTGCAATCAGAACTTCGGCATTGTGGCTTTAGAAGGGGGCCTGGTGCCAATGTGCTCTGCAAAGAGGCTGGAGGCATTCTTAGTGACAGGAATACAAGACTCACGGGGAAATGGAGATAAGTTTTAATATCCAGGTGTGAGAAGGAAGGGCGTCTCAAGGATAACCTGGCAAATTGGATTGACATTCAAATTTCCAATTTGTTTTTACAGAGAATAAAGTTTCATACTCAACTCTGTGGAAATATACATAAAGAATGCTCCCACCTCACTTCTACCTCCCCTGAGATATTTCTGGCCCAAATTAACTTCTTTTAAAGATATTTCTCTCCATTGAGTTTAAGATAATCAGTTGTGTGTTCCAGATACTAGGCACAAATTGATTGACATTCATGTAAAGCAAAAGCGCAAGATTTTCTCTTCTCTCATGTCTGCTCAGTAGAGAGAATGGTGATGTGTTTGTGTGGCCACCAATATTTAACAGGTGTCCTGCCACTACTTGTGCACTGTCAAGGTGTTCAAAGTAGCAATAGCTTGCACTTCTGGTCTTTCGAACTATCATTTGGTTTTCAAAACAATTCTGTGAGCTAGGATGAATGATTATTTTATTTTGTTTTGAAGTGAAGACTCAATCAGAAATAATACAAAAATTTTTATTGTCCTGGATTTTATACATCTTGTTTGTAGAAGCGCTAGGCATAATTCCAGTCTAATTCCAAAGACAGGTGTTTGGGGTTGTTGGTTGATGGGTCCTTGATAATTAGTTGTATGTGCCGACTTGGCTAGTCTATAGTACCCAGTTATTTAATCAATATTGATCTGGGTGTTGGCTGTGAAAGGTATTTTGTAGATGTGGTTAACATCTACAATCAATAGACTTAAAGTAAAGGAGATTACCCCCGATGATGTTGGTGGGCCTTGTGCAGTCAGTTGTGAGCAGAAACTGAGGCTTCCTGGAAAACAACATATTGTGCCTCAAGACTGCAGCATTAATTACTGCCTGAATTTACTGTCTGCTCTATAGATTTCAAGCTTGTCAACCACTATAATTGCATGAGCCAAATTCTTAAAGTGAATATTGTCCTACTGCTGATTCTGTTTCTGTAGAGGACCATGACTGACACAGTCCTTATCTTCATGTATCTTACTTTTTTTTTTGAGACAGAGTCTCACTCTGGAGTGCAGTGGTGCAATCCTGGCTTACTGCAATCTCAGCCTCCAGGGTTCAAGCAATTCTCTTGCCTCAGCCTCCTGAGCAGCTGGGATTACAGGAGCATGCCACCACATCTGGCTAATTTTTTGTATTTTTAGTAGAGATGGGATTTCACTATGTTGGCCAGGCTGGTCTTGAACTCCTGGCCTCAAGTAATGTATCTTATTTCTTATTTCCAAATGGTTTAAACTCACAATCAGAGTCTAGGTCTTATTCACACAAGTACCTCTCCTTCCCCTTGGCTCAGTGAGATGCCATAATATAAAATTTTAGCTTAAGGAGTGCACACACACCTGACAAATAATGAAGGAAGAACTTATGCCCATGACATAAAGAGCTATGATGCTTTTAGAAAGCAACATAGGACATGTACAGGAGGGAGAAATTAGGCAGGACTCATCGTTTGAGGCTTTCCAGAGGGAAGTATTTAAATTAGATTTAAGAGGCCTATATGGAAAATGGTTTGGAAATGTGAAGAGCATGCAGAGAGGGGTAAATCAGGGGAAGGCCTTACTCTGTGGATGAAGAAAGCCAGACTGCCTAAACTTGTGATGAGAGGGAAGGAATAAAGGAAAACCAGGTCAGTGAGAACAGAGACCCATTGTGTTGACAAAAAACATGCAAAGAACCCTTATTTTCCCCTGGGATATAAAAGTAACAAACCAGCACACATGCACGTATGCATGCACACACACCACACACACACACATACACACACACACACATACACACACACACACACACGGCACAGAACTGGAACATTCAGAGAGCTGAAGGATTCATTGTTTGTCCGGGCAGGTACCCCGTGCAGCTGCATGAAGCAATAAAGGAGCTGTTGCTACTCAATGCCTACAAGACTTCCGAGCTTACAAATATGTGAAAAGCTTCTTCCAGTCTTTATTCACTACACTAAAGGTGTGTGTTTACTTCACAGAACTGAGCCCTTGTTCCTTTGAGGCCCTATTAGCAATGCAGGGATGAAAAGGAAGTCATAGTGTTATGTTCTTAGTAGGATGACTGGCTCTTTTGGTGAGACTGTCCTTCCAAAGGCAGCAAATGGAGAACTCCGGAGGTTTAGCCTTGCGTTTGCTTTCCAGAGAGATAGTCACATAGCCCAAGAGAATGAAAAAGCTCTTTCATGAGCCCCATTTTCTTTTTGTGCAGATGGCAGTCCAGATTGGCATCACAGATTCTGAAACAAATTTTTGTCCCACGGATGTTATTTCAAGTTCCCCAAAGCTGTAGCAGCTGGGCAGCTGCAAAGTCATTCAGTTTCTCTGGCCCCATAAGCAGGCTCCTCCTTATCAGAATATACCCCAGTTTCAAGAAAGCCTATTTTCCCATGAATAGGACAGCAATCTTCTCTTCTTTTAGTTACAATTTATTGCACTACCTCTCTTTCCTTGTTCATTCTTTTTTCAGTAAATATTTTTGAACACCTGCCTTGTGCCAGGAACTAAGCATACAGTCTAGTGTATAAACAGTCAAGAAAATAGGCAGTTACAATATATTAAAAACAACTAATATTTATTTAGTGCTTCACGTGTGCCAGCCACTGTTCTAAGTGTTTTAATTTTGCTCTTAAAACAATTCTATGCAGAAGGTTCTATTATTATCCCCATTAAACATGTAAGAAAATCAAGACCCAGGGATGTTGAATTACTTCTCTGCAATCATACAGAGAAAGAAAGGTATTGAACTAGAACTAAGTGCAGGCAGCCTAGCTGCAAAGCCTGTCTTCTTAACCAGGAGGTACATGGAAGGGGCAGGAGCTGAGTATTATGACAGAGAAAATACAGGTACTGGGAGCACGCAGGAGATGTCAGTAACCCAGACTTGGGGCTCAAAGAGAAGTTGTGTATTTAAAATGCATATCAGGCCGGGCGTGGTGGCTCATGCCTGTAATCCCAGCACTTTAGGAGGCCGAGGCATGCAGATCACGAGGTCAGGAGTTGGAGACCAGCCTGGCCAACATAGTGAAACCCCATCTCTACTAAAAATACAAAAATTAGCCTGGCGTGGTGGCGCACGCCTGTAGCCCCAACTACTTGGGAGGCTGAGGCAGGAGAATCGGTTGAACCCACAAGGTGGAGGTTGTGGTGAGCTGAGATCGTGCCACTGCACTCCAGCCTGGACAACAGAGGCAGACTCTGTCTCAAAAACAAAAAATAAATAAATAAATAATAAAATAAAATAAAATAAATAAAATGCATATCAGATCATGTCAATCTGTTTCTCAAAATCTTTTAATGGCTCCCAACTGAATTTACAGTAAAATCTACATGTCTACCATGACTTACAAATGTTCTGCTTAACCTGGCATCTCTCAGTCTCTGTGGTTGCGTCCCTTACTACTGTTCAAACTGCCCAGGTCTCTGGCTGTGGCACCTCTGACGTGTTGGTTACTCTCTCAGGACCACTGCCCCTCGATCTACCCCAGCTCCTCAGTGTTCAGGACTCCAGTTTAAAGTCATTTATTTATAGAGTTCTTTCCTATCTTCTAATTTCCTTTAGTCCCCAGAATGATAACAATAATAACACTAGACTAATGATAATGATGATAATGATAAATAATGATAAAACTAATGATCATAATAGTAAAACAGTAAATAATACTGGGTGCCAGGCAGTGTTCTAAATGCTTTACGTAAAATAACGCATTTAGATATTACCACAACCCTAATAGTAAGTACTAGTATTATTCCCATTTTTACAGGTGAAAAAGTGAGCCAATATCATAGCATTCTGTACTTTCCTTCATTACAATTATCAAGTGTATAGTCATGAATTTATTCATGCATTATTTCCTGGGCCATAAGATCTATGAGATCAGGGTCTGAATGCGTTCTCTTCATCACAGCATCCTCAGTGGCTAACACAGTGCCTTGTATACAGTATGAATTTAACACATGTTTATTAAATACATTAATGAATGAATAATGGACATGTGATATGTATTTCTCTCAAGACTTACACCTTTGCTTACTACTTACAATAAAATGGATAGATGAGAAAGAAATTAAAGAAAGTCCTCTAGTATGTAATAATTATTAAGGTTGTTGGTAGTCCAGTCACTTCACTTTCTTGCTATAACATTTTCCCCATCCCCTTCTTGATAAGCTGTAACATCTGAGGTTTACAGTGGGATGGAGGCAGAGACAGTGTGGTTTAGACTGTAGAGGAAAGAGCATGGGTTTTCAAGAAATACAGATCTAGCTTTCAGTTCTGATTCTATCACTCACTTTGTGGTCTTGAGTAAGCCCCATATACTTCCTGAATCTTCTTTTTCCAAATATGTGAAATAGGGGCAATAATATATGCACAGAAGTTTAGTTTGCAGAATTAGGTGAGGTGATATATTCAAAGGGGCTAGCACTGTGCCTGGCACATACCAGAAATGGAATAAGCACTAGCTCCTTACCTTTCCTGAAATCAGAGGCACACATGTGGGCTTTGGACATTATCTAGTTTATTAGACCAGCAGTACCAGCCAGACTAGACCCTAGAAATTTGAAGCCCCAAATACAACTGAGGGGGCAGAGAGAAAATAGCATTATCTGACCTGGCTGCCTCTAAGATTCAAATAAGCTGGATAATCGCCATGGTCCCAGCTTACTCTGTGGACACAGCCAGAAAGGGGGTAGGAAAAATACAGAAAACTCCAAGGGGTCACTTTTGGTACTTGTCAACAGCTCTGGCTGGGAGGCAGTCAAGACAATAAACCAAGAAAAAGATCCAGTGAGTTCTGTTGCCTGTTCTCTATTTTAAGGGGACAGTCCCTGCTTTGTTTCCCTCCTCTTGGGTGAAAGACTGTTCCCTGAAATGCTCCTGGCTTCCGAGAACAGTTCTGGAGGCAACTTTATAATGTGCTGGCTCAGGGCTGATCAGAAGCAAGCAAGCAGAATTCACCCTGCCCCCAGGATCATACCCTCTTGGAGAAGCAGGAGGCAGAAAAAGGAACTTCGGTGGTCCTCTTCCTTCCTTGTCTCCTAGCAAACTTCCATATTCATTCTTCTCTAGGCTAACTCCAACCTCCTTTTTTTATCTCCCTCCCTTCCAATAAAGAGAGGAGAAGGGGTTAAGATGGGTATGAGGTTGCTTTTTTCTTCTCAGCAGTAATTGGAGAGGGTGTAAAGTTTTTCCAAAAGGGCCAATCCTCTTCCCTTCCTGTGGACTCTGCTAGTGGGTTTTGTCTTCTTTGCAAAGGGAGGCTCTGCACCAGCTCCTACTGCTACTCCCTGCTAAGCTTCCTGGGTTGTAACACCTATGACTGAATAGGTGTGTGCCAACCCTGAAACATGTATTTCAATACAACTTTGATGTGCTGTACAAGCTGTAATTATGCTATCACATAAAGTGGCAACCTTTCAGGCTTATGCAAGACGGGGCTCTCAGTTAACTAAGATTTGGTTTACCAGAAGTCCTAAATAATTTGACAATCTTTTTTTGCACTCTGCTTTTAAGAGAAAAAGCTGTATTTAGGGGTGTCCCTTTATATTTGGTATCAGCTCCATTCTTCCTCCTGACTTCTCAGCTTTCCCGTGTATGAGCTGGAGAACCCTACCTTCAGCTCTAAAACTATTTCTATATAACCAGATTTCTATAGTCTCGGGAGGAAAAAAAGTCTTAAACTTCAAAAATTAATCCCTTCGGATTGTATTATTATGGAAGCAAAGTAGACCAGAACCTTCTAGAAAGATCTCAACAGGGCTTTCTGTTGTGGTTCCCTACTGATACCAGAAGGCTGGGATCTTAGCTACCACATATTGGTGGCTTGCTATGTGCTGAGTACTATCTGAGGCATGTTATATAACACTAATAACACCAATACTAACACTGGGGCTTTCTACATGCTTTATACATGTTAACATATTTAATCCTTACAACCAAAACACACAATTTCCATCCTAATTTTGGAGATGAGGCAATTAGGACATAGAGAGGTCAAGCAATTTGTCCCAAGGTCACAAAGTGGTGTGGCTGGAATTTGAAAGAGGCAGTCTGACTCCAGAGTCTTCACTCTTAATCACTATATAAAGCTTTTCTCGTTTAGCCCTCACAACAATCTTAACATATAGAATATTAAAATGCCCATTTTCAGCCGGGCGCAGTGGCTCATGCCTGTAATCCCAGCACTTTGGGAGGCCAAGGAGGGTGGATCACCTGAGATCAGGAGTTTGAGACCAGCCTGACCAACATGGTGAAACTCCGTCTCTACTAAAAATATATATATAAAAAAATTAGCTGGGTGTTGTGACACATACCTGTAATCCCAGCTACTTGGGAGGCTGAGGCAGGAGACTCACTTGAACCTGAGAGGCAGAGGTTGCAGTGAGCTGAGATTGTACCATTGCACTCTAGCCTGGGCAACAAGAGTGAAACTCTATCTCAAAAAAACAAAAATGCCCATTTTTCAGACACGAAAAGTGAGTCTCAGGGAAGTAACTTCTCTGAAGGATTAACTGGGTTCTCAAACCAATTCCATTCAATATGCTACTTGAGTGCCTACTTTGTGGCAAGCACAATGCCAGGCACTAAGAGAACAATATAGTATGATAAAAATTCATTTAGTTGTTTAATTTTCTTCCATTTCTTTTAACACTGCCACTTCTTCCTGAAGTAATGGATAACAAAGAGTTCACTTCAAGTGCCTTGAAAGTCACACGTTGTCAAGATTAGCAAGGGATGTCAGCACTATGCACATGTCCTGAGAGCTAGCAGATATTTCAGTAAGCCTTAACAAAGCTGAACATGAGCCTCACTTCCTTTCTAATCTTATCTGGTTCAGGCATGGGCATTATTTCATCCCTATTTGTTCAGTCCATAAACATTTATTGAGCATTTACTATGTCCCAGGCTTTATACTATAAATTGAGGATATAGAAAAAGAGGATTAGTGTTTGAACTTGGGATGCTTTTAGTTTAGAATGGGAAAAAAATGAAATAATTACAATACAGTATGACAAGAGTAATAACAGAAGATTTTGAGATAATAATTAACAGTAATTTTGGGTGAGTTGCAGGAGGTATATCAAGAAGACGAAGGGTTAAAATGCACTTTCCAGATGGAAATGGGTAAAGGAAGTAGTATTTCCCATGCACATAGTATATATCAGGGCCCAGGCCCTGAATTGGGACTATATATTTATTTTAATCCTGAATCCAAGAATCAGATGATATATAGAATTTGTTCACAATGACAATGTGAAAAATAATCCCTGAGCTGAATATGTAAATGATATTTTGGAGAAAAGGCAACCAAGTAGAAGAAACAGCATATATGAAAGCAGGAAAGCAAGAAGATCCTAGTGTATTTCAGGGATGTATATTCAGTGCACTTCAGCCATCAGTTGTGCATGGGGGTGGCAGTGTAAAGTGGGAGATGAGGACAAAGAGAGAGAGCAAAATTCTAAAGGTTTTTGCATGCCTGGTGAGATGTTTAGGTCTTATCTTGAAGGCAAAGTATAGCTTAAAAAGAAAATAATGTAAGAATAGTTTATAATAATAGTTTATAAGAATAGTTCTACTTTGGGAGGCTGAGGTGGGCGGATCACAAGGTCAAGAGATTGAGACCATCTTGGCCAACATGGTGAAACCCTGTCTCTACTAAAAACACAAAAAATTAGCTAGGCATGGTGGCAGGGTCCTGTAGTCCCAGTTACATGGGAGGCTGAGGCAGGAAAATCACTTGAACCTGGGAGGCTGAGGTTGCGTGAGCCAAGATCGCGCCATTGCACTCCAGCCTGGTGACAGAGTGAGACTCTGTCCCTCCAAGAAAAAAATAATAATAATAATTCTAGTACCAGAATGGAAGCTGGTTTGGAGTGGGGAAAGAATGAGGACAATAATAACAAGTTGGAGGACCACCACAATGCTTTAGGTACAGGATGATGGAACAATAAACAAAGGCAGAGGAAGTGGGGGAGAAAAGGAAAAAGAAAGATTAGAGAAAAAGACTAAAGGAGTTGGCTGTGGTAGGTGAAGAGGGAGATAAAAGGGTGGATGATGAAGATGCTACTCCAAGTCAGAAAGACAGAAAAAGGGACAGTTGTGTAGGGGAATGAATTTGGGTCTCCAGATGAACCAAAAGGGGTTACCAGAGGTAGTCAGATGTCTGGCATTTATATACAAACTTACCGGTAAGTAATGGGGGTTGGGGGTCTCCAGGGAGTGAAGGTACAGGACTGAAGAGAGAAATGGGTTCTAAAACCAATGGGATAGATTCTGACAACCAGATTTGAAGAAATCTGTCTGCTCAAGATGTCTCCCTAACTTCGATCCTGGAAGTGGAAGAGTCCAGATGTGTGAGGCGAATCTCTGGCTCTGACTCCTGGGGCTATGCAGGTAAATAGAGCTGTCAAGAATGCCCAAAAAGAGGCACATGTTTCCTAAAGAGCTCTGCCTGCCACGCCTTGGAGCTGCATGACCAGGCTCCAGGCAGGCAGCAGCTAGGGTTTGGGAGGACACAGGCACGTGGACAGCCTCCTGTGGGAGCGCTGCAGATGAGGCAGCTGAGAGAAGTGAAGCTTTCTTCCCAGCTTCCTCCTCCACCCTTTGCTGCAGATCCCCGATGCTACAGCCCAGTGCTAGCTGCAAAAAGGTTGATTCATAGATGAGGGGATGCAGCGACATGCCACGCAGGGATGGCAGAAAGGACAAAAGTGTGTGTGTGTTTGGAGGAGACTGTTTATTCAGGGAACTACATATCAAATACGACCTTACTGGCAGACAATAGTGATTTGCCTAGATAATTTATGCAACCAACTCAACATCAAGATAGGCTGTATAGAGCAAAAGGTGAGACTCATTTTTAAAAGTGGGGTACCTCCCTTCATGGTCTCAATTACAGGAGATGCTTTTGCACACAAAACATTCAGGCAACAGTATCTGGGTATCTGCTTGAGCGTACTGTAACCAAAGAGAAAGAAAGGCCGGAACTAAAATGCAAAAGAAAGAAAGAAACTGTGTTTGGAGATAGATCTGCTACAGTATAAACTTTTCCCTTTCTCTGGCTTACTGCTATAGCAAAACCTGATGGTTGTCTTTGTAAAAAACGTGTCTGTATCTAGGTCCCTGGCAGCGATTTGCCTCTGGGAGGGCCAGCAATCTATTTAATGACTCCATTGACGTCAATAGCATAACTGAAATACTTACTAACATGCATGATTCCAACTTTCAAGGGGAGGGTGGGTGGATGGTGTTTCTCAGCAGTACAAAAACGTGAAGTGGAGTCAACATGGAATGGACTCAACTGTTCAGGCAGCTAGTGAGAACTTAGATGAGGTCTCATCGTTTTCATTCAAAGAGAAGAAATATTTATGCTAAATTTGCAAATTAATTTTGAACTAGTGAAATAACTATAATAAGCAGGGTGTTATATTTGACAATATCTGCTTAAGGGAAACATTTTAACGTTTGCACTTTAGCTGAGGTATTAACGTTTTTGCGACTACCAATACTTAATTTTAGATACGTATGAAATAACTGCAAATCAATACAAACAGCTCAGTGTTGATGCTCTGGGGTAAACTTTCATAAGAGGGTTATTTTAGACAAAAGCAATTATTACAAAACAACCATTTGGAAAATTATTCTCAAAATAACTGGGGCTTTTCTGGTGCATTTTTGCTATCATTTTATATGCAGGCTGTCTAAACACTGAAAGTGAGTAATTAAGGCAACTATTCCAATACTTCAGCACACAGAATTCAGAATAAGGAAGAAAATATCGTTTGATATTTCTGACTTTTTCTTTTTCCTTTCTTTTTTATTTCTTTTCTTTCCTTTTTCTTTTTTCTTATAATTCCCTCTAATCCTTCCTTTATCATGACTGGTCACAGCCTTTGGTCACAAGATTGATTTTATTCCTATTTGTCCATAAGTGTTGTAATCCTGCCTGACAGTTCTTGCTTAATGTAGAAACCAAGCAAAGGTTCTGCTTATGCTGGGCCTCATTTCCAGTCATCTGACGCAGCACCGCTCTCAGGCTCTTGCTGTGGTTCTCAGAGAGCCCTTTACCCATGCACATGTAGACCCTGTCTCATCACAGGTCCTGAAAGTTCTGGCAAAGAATGAGAACGGAATCAATGTCATGACTTTCTGAATTCCTTAAAATCGAAGATAACTCACTGACCCTTTTGTCCACTATTTGAAGAGACCCTGCATCTGGTACACCCACATGAACCTCCGGAAGGATAGTCATAATCAAGTAAAGCTATGGGCAGAACCCGTATGGAGAAATAGGTTTCCAAGGAGAAAGCCTCTTCTTCTGTTTTATCAACTGGTAAAAAGCCAATTCCTCCCCAGAATGGCCTAGACACATATTAAAAGAAATGCATTCCGTGAGCACTGGAAAAACCTTAATTAAGTCTGTTTCTCACATAGGCCAACCTATTTCAGGCTTTACTGGAAAGCCCTATACTGTCTCATACGATTTCTCTGAACACAGTCTTTTCTTGAAATGCATTCTAATTGACTGGTGTTGAAAACCACCATAAATCAAGGCTATGGGTATCCAGGCTTCGATATCATTAGTATCTGCAGCAATCTGGCTTGAAGTCCTCAAAGTGATTCCCTAGTCATCTTGGTGCTATGGTTTGCTGTCATTTCCAGTGACCCATAGACTTCTGTGTTGTTTTTCATAACATCTGATCTGTTACCAGTGGTAATGTTCCTGCTTAGTAAATTTACTGATAAATTTTAGAAAAAGAAACTTAGTAGAAAGCACCCCACCTTATGTGTCAAGTTGGCTGCTAAAATATTGTATACATGATACATATTATTTTACATCAAGTCACATTTACATGACTCAGATGTGCTAGCCACTAAAAGGATGCTTCTCCAATCCTTCAATAAAGCAAAAAATCATTTTGTAAAGACAGTGAACACTTGATAATTTATCTTATCAGTAAATTCTTACTGTCATGACATATGTGTGATTACTATTGAAGAGCAAAGGATAGGATGGAATGGAAAAAGGGGGGCAATTATCACACACACACGTGTATGCATGCACCCCATTTTCCTGTTGCAAATAGTTTTGGGACCCGAAATCCTGAGAATTACTTCAATTTTCTGTTGTGAATATGTACAGGTGACAGAATTCGAGTTCCTGCCTTGTTTTGGAGTTTTCTTTCTTTTTCTATTTTTTCCTTTCTGTTTCAATCCTTGAGCACTATGTAGGGACAGCCTGGAATTTATGCTTGTGAAAGGCAAAATGTGAAACAAATTCAGATGCTCATTAAACTACAACATTGGCATTTTCGACACCCCCAGGAGGATTTACTGCGTCTTTCTCCTCAACCTGGGAGCATATGGCTTCCTCATTTTTCTTTCTGGGCTTGAAATTCTCCATTGCTCTACTCTGGCTTTCTTATTCAAAGTGCTAAATGCCAACTTCTTAGATTTCACTCTTTTTGTTCAAAACCTATATGAACACACTAACATATATAAGCAGTTATGAGTGTGCTTCAAACTTCTATTAACTTCAGTGCAATAACTAATCGTTAACAGTGAAAAAATACAATCTGAATAATTTTCATAGCAATAGAGATAAAAATACTGGCTCATTATTAAAAGTGTATTTTATATGTATTTTCCTTCACATAAAGTCCCCAAATTTTATGTAGTTTTCCCGGTCAATTCAACACTTACTGTGTTCTTACTATGTGAAAATAACTATGCGAAAGCACCACGAGTAATAAAAAGATAGAGAAGGCACAGTCCCTGTCTTCAAGAGCTTTATCTCCAATGGGAGAGACCTACAAGAAGCCTTGAATTAAAGTACATCAGAGAATTAAATTGTTGCCATAGCACAAAAAAAGAGCAATTATGCCAACTTAAAAAGAAATAAGATGTCTTTGCAAAGTAAGGACATTTGCATTGAGCCATGAGAGCTGATAAGAAACTTGGTTGGATAGTGAGAAGAAGGGTATTTCTGGTATTTCTTTCTTTCTTTTCTTTTCTTTCTATTTTTTTTTTTTTTTTTTTTTTTTTTGAGACAGAGTCTTGCTTTGTCACCTGGGCTTGAGTACAGTGGTGCGATCTCAGCTCACTGCAACCTCCGCCTCCCAGGTTCAAGAGATTCTCCTGCCTCAGCCTCCCGAGTAGGTGGGACGACAGGCACATGCCACCACACCCAGCTAATTTTTGTAGTTTTAGTAGAGATGGGGTTTCACCATATTGGTCAGGCTGGTCTTGAACTCCTGACCTCGTGATCCGCCCACCTTGGCCTCCCAAAGTGTTGGGATTATAGGCATGAGCCACCATGCCTGGCCGAAGAGGGGTATTTCAAACGGAGAGCTTTCCTTTGATGTATCCATTTAATATTTCAGTTAATAACCAATTTGTAAAAGTAAATGTACCAATTTACCATGGTTTCTGACAATTAGCTTTTAAAATAAATTGCATTTTTTCTCATTTATATGTTCAAAATAATAAAGCATTTTAAGATTTGGTAGTTCTCTCTCTCTTTCTCTCTCTCTGTCTGAATTGCTCCAATACAAGAATAGAGTTATCTAAGTCAGGCTTTCTGAGCAAACTAGGTTGTTGCTAAATCTGTTTAAATTGATGTAGATTTCTTGTACCTTTTATCTTAGATTTCAATTGAAATACATGAATTCAACTTCAGTACTGACAAATAAAAACCTGATCTTACTATCACGAAAAATCATATTTTGAAGCAGCACTCCAGTTCTCAATTCTGTTTGCTCTGAGCCAGTTATTTTTCATTCCCCTTTAAAGTTTCTATTTAAATGCACCTCTTTGTCATACGCTGATAAATATTAAAATAACAGGAAAAATCTGCCTGACTTATTTAAGCTGATAATAAGAACAAAACACGGGATGTGTGTCTCCTCCTTCCTTTTCTAACCGTGGCTAAACGTTAAGGAGATTTTGAAACCCATAATTACGTAATAATTGGTACCACTACATTCTCTTCCCAGTGAAAAGCCAAGATTTTTGTAGTTTGCCACAGAGACGGAAAGAAACAAATTGCCTGAGTGGTACTGTCATTTCTTTGCTCCATTGTTTGAGAAGACTTTATCAAAAGAATCCCTAGTTGTCAAGCTGTAGTTGCTGTGCCAATAATCACAAAAGGATCTTTCCAACCACATCTTTGGTTAATGAGCTAATTTATAGAACCATAAATTGCACATATTCTCCTAATGTTTGTCAGTATTTATTACAAGAAAAAGAAAACATAGTCTAAATAATCAAATTGATGTAAATTTGGCTAACAGAAATGTGAGCAATATTGCCTCACTGGTAGGCCAATATGATGAAATGATTGGAGTTTCAAAACTACCTCCTTTGATCTCCAAGTATGTAACACGAGTTATATGTTAAAACATCCTATTTTGTTTCTTTTTATAAAAGTTCTAAAGGAAATAGTACATGCAGCACACCAGGTTTTTGAAGTCCATAGAGTACTACTTACTTCTTTATATTTCATATTACGGGGCTCTAGAGTAAACTCACCTTTACTTAATATCTTTCTTTCACTTTTTTTTCTCGTTCTCAATCTTTCTCTTATAAAAATATTTTAAAAAGCGTGCACCACAAATACTTCAGAAGCCAATGAGCCAATAGAATCTGCTGCTTTTGTTCCCTTCTTTTAGAAGCTAAGCTTTTGTAATACTTCTGTTATACTTATGATCAGGATACCAGAAAGAAAACACAACAACCAAGTGAGAAAGATTTTAAGTATGAAGTGCTGCTGGAAATAGAAAAGCGTGTGAGGAATTGTTAGGTGTCAGGTGTTAGGTGATCTCAGTGTGAGTTCATCTTAATTGTTTCTCCTGTGGTTTTTCTCAAATCTACTGCTAACAATAGTAGGGAACAGATTTAGGAGAAAACATTATTTGGATTTTAACAAATATCATAGAACTGGTTGCATTTTGTGTGAAGAAGAATTTCAGTTCAACAGAACTCCATGATGTTCCTTCAAGGTGGCCCTTCCTCTCTGCAGCTCTCAACACACCAAGAAAAGTGGATGCACTGTCCTGAAAGATGAGAGGTTGGGTTCTTAAAAAACAAAAAACAAAACAAAAAAAAAAACACCGTTGAGGAACAAAGTTGGATGCCCTCCAAAAGAAATGATTCGTGACTTGGAAAGAGCCTTTGGTTTCACACCTGGAAAGGATGTAGATTCAAGTGGGATCTATAGTTGACATTAAGAGGGAAACCACTAACACATCCGCAGGGGCCCTCAGGCCAACGTGGAGCACCTTAGGTCTTTGAGGTTAGCTCTCCTGGAGTTTATTGGGGCCAGCAAGCTGAGGTCAAGCTGCACTGTCAATACAGCTCTGTCTCCTGCTCCTCTTTGGGGAAGAAGCAGCATTACCCCATGTTTATCATGTTCTGAAAGCCTGCACATACAATGGGCAAATTATTTAGTACGGCCTTTAATGTGGTTTTAATAGAGTGAAGTAATGCTCCAGTGTACCTTAGAAAAAAGTCACCAACAGACATACTTTTGAGAGCCACAATATATACAAACAACGCTATTGTTCTAAAAAACAGTTCTGAATAAGAGGCACGTTTATTATTCTATCTTGAAACATTGAGATAGACCTTATGACATGGCCTACCTTGTGGGTTGACTCTGGAGACAGAAGGCTGACTAGCAGCTGGGGACCTCCTGTGGAGACAGAGAAAAGAAGGACTGAGTCTGTGTATCAAAACTCCCCATTCCACCCCTGACACCCCACCCTCATGGTTACTGGGGACTTTTCCAGGTCATAATGAACTATGTAGTGACATAATGCTATCTCCAGAAGGCAGGCTCCTGTAATCCGGGTAGATGACTGCAATTCTCTCACATCCAGATGGACTGCAATTCTCTTACATCCAGATGGCCTGGAATTTCCTTCTTCAAGGGCCTCAGGATGCTCAGACTCTCCAGGAAGGAAGTTGTTTACTCCAGGTCCCCAACCAGCCCCCTGTTTTAAGTTTTGCTGTTCCAAGAAGCCCTCAGAAAAGGAGTCGCTTGCTCAGGCGTCACTCGAAATGTCAGAGTGAATCTCAATTCCTTTGGGCAGTGCTGTAAAAAGTTATAGCCAGAGGAACCCTTAGCGATCAATCACTTCAGGCCCCTAATTTTTGTACCTCAGGAGACTGAGACCTAGAGAGGTGAAGTCACTTGCCAAGGTCACACAACCACTGGGAACAGTCATCCAGCTTGCTTTACTTAGGGAACAGAATTTACATGGAGGAACTGGGACATCATTCTACGTCATAACAAGCCTGCTGATGTCAGGGGTTAAATGAAACAAGCAAACCCATGTTCTCATAGTACTGGGGCTTCTCCTTTTTTCTTGTTTCTTTTCCTTTCTCTGCCCCAAACCTTTCAATTTCACTGCTCTTACCATTCTTCTCATGTTTTGCAGAACTTCTACCAGACTCTCCTGTTTCCTGCTGCATTGCTGGAGAACTTCTCAGGAATACTATTGAGCAGGGCTCTCAAACTTTAGGGTGCATCAGAATCACCTGGAGGTCTTATTCAGACACACTGCTGGGCCCTATCCCCAGAGTTGCTGATTCAGTAGGCCTGGGATGGGCTTAAAAGTTTGCCCTTATAAGAAGTTCCCAAGTGGTGCTGATGCTGCTGGTCTAAGGACCACATTTTCAGAAACACTGGTATTAAGGATTCTCTGCTCCACTAAGGAGTAACAGGACATTTGCAATGAGCAAGAGAGTGAGACTCTAGTCCAGTGGTTCTCAAACATGGATACGCATCAGACTCATTTGGGGAGCTATTAAATTTCCTTTCCCAACCCTGAAGAGTCTATTTCAGTATATCTGAGATAAGGCCTGGGAATCTGTATTTTTCACTTCTCTTTGCATTCTCATGTACAGGCAAGTGTAAGAACGAAGCCAAATTCTAAATGACAAAGAACAGCCTGCATCGTTGTTGCTAAAGAAGAGTCTTCCTACTGGTGTGGCCACAGAATTATTTCCCTAGGTTTCTCTACTGCTTTAAATTAATCTCTGGTCCTTTAGGGACAATCTAGCTTGTAGGTGCCCATACCTAGTAGCTGTAGTCTATAGACAGGGTCCACATCTACCATTAATTTACTAGCTGGGTGATCTTAGGCAGGGTACTTTTAAACTCTCAGTGGTATGAAATTTTCACATATGACAAGAGAAGAGAAATTATTATCTAGTGATTGCTTTTCTCTGCTAGGCTGCGCTAGGTATTTCTTAGCTTCCACTGGGAGTATTATCACCCCATTTTAAGGATAAGAAGACTGAAGCTCAGAGAGGTTAAGAAACATACTGACACATGATTTATAATTGGCACAGCCAGAATTCAAAGCTAAGTCTTTCTGAACCCAAAGTGCATGCTCTTTCCACTATACTGTATGCTGATAACACCTGCACTAATACTGAGGGTGGTTTTTCAGGAAAATTAAGAGATTAAATTCCAAAATCCTTAGCCTGGCATTCAAAGTCCTTGCTCTCTAGCCCCAACATCCTTTTTCCAGCTTTTCTCTCATAATTCCTCATTGCCAGACCACTGACTGGCTCTGCGCTCTCATGCATACTGTACTTCTCTTTTGTAGCACTTTAAAATTATAGCTTAAATAGGCTCTGTCTAGTTAGTGTTCAACACATAGTTCCCTAGATTAAATGTAAACATTATGTGAGCAGGGTACAACTTGTTTACCGCTTGATCCCTGGCACCCAGGATGGTCCTTCATATGACAAGCATTCAGTAAATACTTATTGAATAGAAGAATGAATGAATGAGGGACAGAGCTGACTCACACTTGCCAAGGCCAAACTTGTTCACTTCTTTTTCCTTGAATATGTGCTGCCCCTTTCCTGCCATTATTCAGGCCATTCATTTCCCTGTCAAGGAAGCTGTCTCCACATCAAACAATCTACCCATCAAAGGTTAAGTTAAGGTTAACTTAAGGTTAAGTTACCCATCAAACCTTCTCCAAAGGATGCCATCCTCTTAGCCAAGAATGGTTTCTATAATCTCTCATGGTGCTTTACTTGTACTTTTAGGGTCATTTCTTCATGTTAAGTCCATATTGGCACATATTATCTCCACTAGTAATCTGTGACCTGTTGATGGCAGGATCCGGTTCTGATCCCTTTGCTTACATACTCTTCAGGTCCTGCCAATTTGCCTGGCAAATAGTAGGAACTCCAAAATGTTAATAGAATGTGGATTGAATAACCCGTTGATGTGAAAGTGGTTTGAGAACCAAATACTCTATATGACTATTTTATCTGGTTTCCTTTTCACATGCAATCTTGGTTCTATATGCCACTTGCCATTCCTCGAACACAGCACTCTCTTTTGTTGCTGTGCCTTTGCACACATTTTGCTCAGTTGAATACTTTTCTTCTCTTTATGTGGCTAGCTCTTTCATATGTCCTAGGACTCTGTTCAGGCATCACCTCCTCAGAGGAGCCTTCCCTCTGTGAGTGGCCCTCACCTGTGTTCTGTAGTTTCCTGTGCTTACTGAACCATTGCATTGCTCATTCTGTATTGTATTTCCCATTTTCCTTTCTTTCTCTTCAACTCATCTATGAGAAATTTAAGCAATGATTGAACATTGTGCACAACTGTAACACAGGGATCTGGCATAATATTTGGTATGATGTAGGTACTTAACACATATGCACTGGATTAATAATACATTTTAATAATTTTATCTTGCACCTTTTCCTGAGTTCCAAAGAAGACTTTTGTGAAAGAAGAAACTGAACTAGGAGATCCCAAATGTTAGAAATCTCTACTTTCTTTATAGCATGTCGAATCACAGCGCCCAATTCTCTCAATGACTTCTTGGAAATTACACATATTATACAAATTCTTTTGTCTCAGAAGTTAATTTTGAAAATATGGCTTTTATTTAGAGTTGTCAATTCAGATTAGCATCTCTGTGTGGAAGCTTTGGAAAGGCAGGGACCATCTTTATTTGGTTTGTCAATTATTCATGAGACCTGGAGCAAAGAAGAGGCTCAATACATTTTCAATGAATAAATGACTTCTGCAAGCCACATGATTGCTTGTAGGGAGTGAGAATGCCAGACAGAAAATTGTAAGGAGTGCCAGAGGAAAGTGGTATTGGTTGCTCAGTTTCCAAAGTCCCTAACTTATGGAAGAATCCTAAGAAGTTATGTGGCTGATTGCTGAAGATGGTGATATAAATAGGGAAGATAATATGGCCATGGCAGTTCATACTTTCCAGCCCTGAATAGCACAGTGGAGAGAGAACTGGACTGTGACTAAGAAGACAGGAATCCTAATCCTGGCTCTGGCACCTTCCCACTGTTGCCCTTGGGCAATTCACGGGACCTCTTAGTTTCTTCCTCACTTGAGAAGAGCAGGCAGCAACTAACATTTACTGGTGATTTACAATGTACCAGGTCCTGCGTGAGGAGTTTTACATATATTGCTTCACTTCATCTGAGGAAATTTGGCCAGGTTCATTCCAGCTCTGAACGCTCAACATTTTATGATCCTCAGTTAATTTAATTCACATGCCAAAGTACATACAGCAATAAAAGACATTTTGGATAGATATACACTAAAAAAATTAAGTGGTTATTAGTTCTTTCCTGAAGATTACATACATGTTGATTAAATTATGCTTTGGAAGAACATTAACACAAAGAAGTTACATTATTTCCTGATAGCCACAGGTGATATTCAAATGTTGATGACAAAGTCGATTGATAAATGACACCTCTTTGCTCCCAGCTCCATCCCCTGGCTATCAGACTGCTGAATGGTGGGCACACTCACTTGCGCACCTGATTACTCCAGCAGTCTGTTTAAAGTCAGCAAGTGCTTTAAGAACGCTTATCTGAATTAACAACTCTAAATGAAAGCCATATTTTCAGAATTAACTCCTGGGACAAAGGAAGTGTAGGTTTTAATTTGCAGCCAAGAAATACAGGTCCAATCAAGCATCCCTCAATGGGATATTTCATGAAGGTGCAAGGAAACCACCTCAACAGGAACTTTGAGATTTCCACCCTTTGGGTGGTAAAGCACAAGCAGACAATGGACTGCTTTTATGCATAGCAAAGAGCCAAAAGATAAAAGAAATCTTGACTTATGAGAAGTATAGTTCTATGTGGGAGTTCCTTTTCCTACAATAAACCACACTAACCAGATGTCTCATGAAAACCACTCCTAGGACATAACTATTGCTTAAATGCTACATTCAAGGCAGGGAGTGGCACCCTGGATCCGAAGTCAAATATCCCAGAAAGCAGTATCTGAGTTCTATGAATTCTACAGTTTCAGCTGTTAAGATAACTCTGTGTATACGTGTGTGTGTGTGTGTGTGTGTGTGTGTGTGTTGGGGTGGGGGTATGCTTTCTGTATGTTGTATCCATTCCTGCCAAACATTATTGTCTTCAGTTCCTTCTCTTGGCTTTTCTTTAGTGGTTTGAAGGTATTCACTATCTAGAAATAAAATGGAGTGCATTAAATGGACAGTCAGTTTTCCAACCTGCCCCTGCCAGGCTGCTCCAGAGATGGCTAATTGATTTCATTGATTTCAGCTCCCCGATGTCTGAAATCCATTATTCAGGACTGAGTCTGAGCTAGACTGCACCATTCTCAACTCCCTTTGGTGAAGCTCTAGTGGTAAATGTGCCCTGTCTTGAATTTTTGTTGGTGACAAGGTAGTACTTGCAATCAGTAACAGGATCAACTCTGTACACATGGGTATGAATTTGAGAAAGATCATTAGATACAACTGTCTTACCACTGGAGGCCTGCTTTGTGTGATAAGCATGGCTTGCTTTGGACAAAGGGTGACACAAGGGGCCGTGACTTGAAGGGTAGTCCTCAGCCAGAGTGTGGGAAGGGCTGTGCTTCAGCTATGCTATGGCAATTATGGTCTTGGGGTACTTGGTTCCTAAAAGTTCACAAGGACCAAAACCCTCAAGGGTTTGGAAAGGCCTGATTATTGAGAAAGTCGTTTCAGTTGGCACAGCTTATTCATCAGCAGGGTTGGGCTGAATGTTCTGATACTACTAACAGAGGTAAAAACCCTCAAACCCACGCTAACAAATAAGAATGAGAACACCACCACCCACCCCGCCTTCTCCCTAGTGCTGTGCAATGTAGTGGTTCTCAGTCCAGCCATGCTTAAGAAGCCTTTAAAATGTGTCCATATTAATCCCTTCCTCCCCATTCCCATCTCCATCATTCTGGTTCAGAGCTATACCCTCACATTTAATTCCTGAAAATATTGTTTTAGCTACTGTCTGTCTTCAGGCTTTCTGATCTTCATCTATTCCATAAGTTCTTCCTAAATGTCTTTCTGTTCCAAAGCCTTCCAGGGACTTCTTCCTATAACCCAGAAGACTTAACAGGTTTGGCAAATGAAAAGAGCACTGCAATGACAGGATTCCAGGTTTCAAGGAAAACTCTATCGCCCACTGGAAGCTGTACGTTCCTGCCCAAGTCATTTAATCTCCGTAAGCTTTGTTTCCTTATCCATAGAGTGGGGGTAACAATACCTTTATTCGTTCAATACCATGAATATCATTTATGGTGATCTAAGCTGACAACAGATATGAAAACCCCAAAGTGTTACACCACTTCTGGATTCAGCAAGAGAAATGTAACGATCCATTATAATAGCTCACCTTTATTGAGCACCTACTTTGTGCAAGATGCTGTTTTAAGTGCTTTGCAAATATCAGTTCATTTAATCCTCACAACAACCCTATTTTACACATTAGAAAACTGAGATATAGAGAGGGTAATTAGCTTGCCCAAGTGCATCATTTTCGAGGGGGTAGAAATGGGCTATGAAGCCAGAGGCCATATTCTACAAAGAAAAAATCATAGAGAAGGGATCAATCCTGCAAATATAATTTTCTAAATAATTGGTGGTCTTTCCTCCAACAATTATTTATTCAGAAATTCATATATGTGATGAATTTTTATGAAGCACAAACTGTATGTCAGGCATTCTGCTATTCTTGGGAATTCAAGAAAAACTAAACCCAATTCTTACTTCTAAGGGGCACACAATCTAGTGGTGGGCAGAGATCCATAAAGATAGTGATAAGGTTTTCAGAGTACTCTGGATCCAAATGAGGGTCACTCAGCCAGGTTTGGTGAGGTCAGGGAAAGCATCTCAGTGAAGGTGATACTAGAGATGGGACATAAAGACAATCAGGATTTGGCCAAGCAGACACTGGCAAGTGGAAACAGACATTTTAGGAAGAAAGAACAGCAAGTCCATAATTAGGATAGAGAAGAGAGTATGCAGAGAACAATAGACCATGATTATTGAACATAGTTCCACATGGCTAGAGACCTGGTCTGATTGTTTACACTGCATCCTACAGCATTTTGTATCAGAATGTAAGCCCTAAAAGAGGAGAGAACTTGTCTGCTCTTGTCACTATTATATTACCAGTGCCTGGTACCGATGGGGGTGCCAGTAGTTATTTGTTAAATGCATATATCCATGTATGAATGGATGGTACGTACTAAATAAATACTAGTTGGATGGATAAATAGATAAGTAAATAAATAAATAAATAAATGGAGTTCTACCCAAAAGAGGCTGAGACAAGCCTCTAGATTTCATATACATTGCACTAAATATAAACCCAAGCAACTACCAATCAAATTAAGTTGTCTTGGGTGCCAAGCACCAGCATTTAAACTTTATCTTAATGATAACACTGGACCACTGAAATGCCTCAAGCTGGAGGGTGACACAGTCAAACAACATGTGAGAAAGATCACTCATATGGAAGTTTGATCAGAGAATACAGAGTCATCTCACAAGAAAGCCTAGTCATAAAACAGTGAAAGAAAAAGCAAACATTCAAAGCAGGGTTTACTCCCACTTTTAACGAATCTATTCTATGAAAATTTGTATGAAAGCAAAGCAAAGGACTGAAAAATAATTTCACAAAGACTGGAGATATAGGATACTCTGTAGTTCATCTAATTCTGAAAAATTAGATGTAGGTTTTGGCCCTGATGTGTCTCTAACTTATGCGGTGGGAGGGAGTTGTTAGCAAGTCACTGGATTCTTGAGAGCTTAGGTTTCTCCTAAACAAGAGAATCAATGGTCTCAAAGGCCTCCTCCAGTCCTCTCATTCCAGGATCATGGGTTCTATGACTCTCTGACCTTTGTGACACTTTTTTAAAACATGCAGAAGAGTGAACTGAACAGAACTTAGCTTAGGCTCATAGATTTGAAATGATTTTGGAGAAAGTGTTACTGCAAGGAATATAAAGTTCAAACCCTTCATTTTATAGATATGGAGATCAAGGATCAGCAACATTAATTTAAATGCCAAGATCATATAATTAATTGAAGGTGGAGGAGAAGATAATTCCACGCTTATTCATTAAACTGCATGAACTTGTTTATAGACAATAAAAAATTAGGCAAATTGAACTTGAAGTTTCTGCTACATTTAATTTTAAGTTTGAATATCTGAATTCATTAATAACTTATTCAAAAAGACTTTTAATGGAATTTATGGCCGTTACTGGTCAAAGTGGTAAATGTAAAAGTCAATGAAAAATAAAATCCTCCTTTTGTTCTTTCATTTGTGAATTCCTACTTGGTACTGAGTCTTATGGGTACAAAGACTAATAAGACCCAGACTAGGTTACTTTTAGTGTTGTATGAGTTCTAAAATACTATGGTGCGCCATCCTATTTTCAAATTTTATTGTGTATATTAACTTAGCTTAGAGGACAATTTTCCATGTGATAGTTGTATTTTTTAAAATGCTGCTCAATATTTTTTGCCTTTATGTTAGGGATTCAAACTCCACAAAAAAGTCAATGCTTACTTGTTAGATGTACCATGAAGGTTTGTCAGTATAGTGAAGTTGTTTCTCACACTTCGCAAGCTGGCAAGGACCTAGAAGAAAAATGTTTTAAATGATTAAGGACAAAAGAAGACAAATGGCCAGGTTCAGACTTAGAAATCAGCGACAGTGAAAGCAAGCCAGGACCAGCATAATACATACCTGGGCAAAAGGAGTTACAATCAAGTCATCGCCGTGTCTGGTGAAAAGAGAAAAAAAGAACCTTTAGAAATTTACTTGAATTATAACTGTGACATATAAGCTATAATATTAAATTTTATCAGTGTTAACAACACAAATGTTATACAAGTTCTTCTACCTGGATATAAGACAGGACTCACAATTTGGCATGAAAGGGTATTCCAAGAGCTTGAAAGGAAAAAATTAGTACCAGATTCATGACTCCTGAATTTACAGTGACTACACATAAAAGCATTTGCAAGTAAGCATATATCCTCAGGATATATTCCCATTAAATAACAGATCCAGAGTACTGTAATTCAAAGCAACTTGTGGATTTTTGTTGCCAGAGCCAGGAAATTCAAAGGGAGGGCTGCTCACAGGGACACACACAGTTGGAAAAACTGGTATAACAGTCTGGATAAAGGTTAACTTTGGATTTCCTGGCTTTTGTTGATTCGAACCACAGCTTTAATGCCATTTAAACACAGATTTCTGTCTGGGAATCCCATTACTTTTTGTTTTTAATATAACTTTTTCTTAAAGTACATAAGGAAAAGCTTTTAATAGGAGTGTATGGCTGGACCTGCCATAATCATACCATTGTCACTCCATTTTGTCCCAAAGAACTGATTAAGCTGTACCTAGTGTTATGTAAATCTGTATTTAGGAAGAGTCAAAAATGTGTTTTCAGAAGTGCACACTGTCTCTCTGGTACATGCTTTGAGAAATCTACATAAACCCACATTCAGCAAACTCTCCATTGAAGGTACTAGAAGACATGTTGGTTTGAGCTACAGTCACAATATCAGGCCACTTTGCTATTACAGTGTGAATCATCATAGCAGCACAGAAATTAGTAACAGTGAACTTCCCTCAGTGTCTAGCCTACCTTCCCTGTCCTCATAATTGTCACACAAATATGGCACCTTCTTTGTTAACTACATTAGTACAACCAATAATTATTAATCATGTGCCCTGTACCAGGCACCACACAAGGCCTGGGGCTCCAGAGTTGAACAACACATACATCCATTTGGGCCTCTCCTCTGTCATAGGCTTTTAACTTGACATCTTATTTAATATGATACTTTTCTTTCCACCTTTTTCTTCAGCTAGAAACCTCCAAACTTCAATTTAATCTGGCAAGTGTCTTCTGTGCCCACTTTGTACAATGACAATAAAAAGAATACTGACAAGGAGTAACCATTATTTGTGTGACTACTGTTGTCTGCCAGGCCTTGTGGTAAGCAGTTTACAAGTATTATCTCATTTAATTATTGTAACAGGGCTCTGCGGCAGGTACTCTTAATATTGCTATTATATAAATGACATCGATCCACAGAGCAGTTAACTAGCACATACCTAGTAAGTAGAAGAACTGAGACTGATTCCAAATGTAAGAATTTAGACTGTTTGGTTTCAAAAATCTGTGCTTTTAAACACTATGCTTCATTTTTGCTGTTGTTGTCATTATTTTGCTTTGTTTTGAGACAGGGTCTAGCTTTGTCACCAAGGCTGGAGTGTAGTGGCGTGATCTCAGCTCACTGCAACTTCTGCCTCCAGGCTCAAGCAATCCTCCCACCTCAGACTCTGGAGTAGCTGGGACTACAGGCACACAACACCACATACAGCTATTTTATTTATTTATTTTTGTATTTTTCTGTAGAGACAGTTTTGCCATGTTGCCCAGGCTGCTCTCAAGCCCTGGGCTCAAGCAATCGGCCCACTTTGGCCTCCCAAGTGCTGGAGTTACAGGTATAAACCACTACACCCAGCCTATGCTTCCTATTTTATGACTTGCTGCATAGTTGACATACCAAATCATACAAAATATCCATGATCTCCAAAATTGAAACAAAGTAGGGGAAACAAAAAATATTTTAAAAACTGTAATGGACATTTTAATATAGAATGAGAATTACAAACAATGGGTATACTTCATGAAGTCCAAAAGAAACATGATAATTACAGGTTAGAGAAAGTAGGAAAGTCTTGATTGAGTGAGCAGTGTTTCAGATGAACTTTGAAGGATTTAAAAAGTCAGGGATGGTAGATGCTGCCAATGAAGAGAAACGGCAGGAACAAAGCCACTGAAATGGGAAAATACTGAACACGCTTATTAAGATGTTTGATGGCTATTTGGGTGGAGCAGAGCATATTAGCTATAGACATTTGTAGAGAATAAGGATAGAAGGCCTCCCACACTCATATTATGGAGAGTCCAGACAAAGATTATAGAGTCAGTACTTAACTCCATAGAAAGAAATGACCCAGGCTGGGCGCGGTGGCTCATGCCTGTAATCCCAGCACTTTGGGAGGCCGAGGCAGGCAGATCACCTGAGGTTGGGAGTTCGAGACCAGGCTGACCAACATGGAGGAACCCTGTCTCTACTAAAAAAAAAAACAAAATTAGCTGGGTGTGGTGGTACATACCTGTAATCCCAGCTACTTGGGAGGCTGAGGCAGGAGAATTGCTTGAACCCAGGAGGCAGAGGTTGCAGTGAGTCGTGATCACACCATTGCACTCCAGCCTGGGCAATAAGGGTGACACTTTGTCTCAAAAAGAAAGAAAGAGAAAGAAAGAAGGAGAAAAGAAAAGAAAAAAAGAAAGAAAGAAAAGAAAAGAAAAGAAAAGAAAAGGAAAGGAAAGGAAAGGAAAGAAAAGAAAAAGAGAGAGGAGAGAGAAAGGAGCCAGTGAAGGTTTTTAGTGAGATGGAAAGTGAGATGGGCCAACAGAAAAGTGTTTTAGAAAGTAAAATGCCTTGGATGTGGAGGGATAGATTGGAGAGGGGACAGACCTGGAAAGAATAGTTAGAAATTGCACCCATTCTGATGAGAAGCAATAGGTAATGCCAAGAAAGGGACAGAATGAGACAACTTGAAGAGAGCCCAGAGGTTTGGCAGAACTCAACATTTAATTGGATAAGGGGTCATAAAGAAATATAATTTTCAATTTTAAAAATGGATATCTGAGAAAACAGTGAAGCCATAAGGAAATGAGGAGTTTCCCCTCCTGTTGGGGGAGTTTAAGGTAGTCACTGAGTTTTTAAGGTACATGTTGAACTTTAAGGTACTGATTTATATCCGGGTGGAGACATTGAGCAGGAAGACTGAGATATGGGAATTCCAGCTATAGATTTAGGGGTTTCCTACAAAAGTAGGGATAGTTAAGGCCATGGCAGGAAGTGGCCCGATGAGGGGTGGTACATATAAATAGGGAGCCAAAGGAAGAGCCTCAGGGTTCTTGGAGAGATACAAAACAGAAAGAATAATCAAGAGAGGAGCAGCTGTGATAAATGGAGTGTGGTGAACTGTATCAGAAACTGACCCTTTCCAGCCATTTTTCCCAAGATGAACTTTGAGATGGGTGAAGATCTTGTAGTTTGTTCTGATTCTTTTCTTTCCTTCTTTCTTGCTTTCTTGCTTTTCTTCTTTCTTTCTTTTTTTTTAGGCTAGTCAAGTGAAGTGTTCTGATTTCTGATGTGAAATTCACATTGTTCATAAGACAACAGGATGAATTTGGGACAAGATAACGGATTTAGATTTAAGCGCATCTTCTATGACTCCCGGATTTCCGGAGTCTAGTATCTAATAAAAGCTAAATAATATAAGTAAATCTCATGCATAGGTGGTACCTTGAGCTGATGTATTGTTGAATGAGTTGGAGGAGTTATTAAAACTGTACAATCCAAAGATTAAAGAAACATTAATAGGGCATAATGTCAACATGACTTTATCATTATGGAACTTTTGAAGTTTAGGAGAACAGAACTTTCATTCAGAAGCAAAAAATAGATTTTACAGATCCCCAGCATTGGTTCCCTTAAATAATTTGAGCTGCCAAAGCTAATGCTGTATGTTAGAAAATTGCTATTAGAGAATCAATCAGATAATTTATAGAAAGTAACAGAAAAGAAACAAAACAAAACAAAAAACTTCTCTTTGAGTGCTACCAGATTATTTATGGAACTATTATACATTTTTAAAAATCATAATTTGATAAATCACTAGTTAAGAATCAAACGGCATAGAAATAACAAAACATTTGATTGATTATGAAAACTGATACACTTCTTACTTTCCCAAACCCCTGGAGAAGGCAATGCCTCTCAGGAGCAAGTCCAGATATTCAGAACCATTGCAAGAGCAACATCTAGTGACAAAGCCATCATATTACAAATTTGTAGAATAACTGGAAATGAGCACTCCAGTCTTAGTACTGAGTCATAGAATTGAGTGTATGTAGGTCTGTTCTAAACAATAAAATGATTTTCTAGAAAGCAGAAATACTGCCTTTCACTGCCACACTCTGAATTTTATTAATTCATTCCACCTTTCTCTGTTTTCTCACTACACACAGAAACTAACTTGTAATTTCCTTGATTTTTGTCTGTCATATAGACAGATATATACTATAGTGGTTAACACACAGATTTTGGAGCCAAAGAGCATTGGTTTGTTTCTCAGCTGCATTATTACTAGCTATGAGAAATTAGGCAACCTCTCCATGTCTCAACATTTTTACCTGTAAAACACGGTTCTGTGAGAATTAAATTAATTATTACATATGTACAACTCTTAATAACTGCTTAGCACATAAAAGCAGATTAGTTATTGAGTTATAGTTATTATCAATATCAGTAGGTATCTTTATTTTTATATGGATGGTCCTCAACGATTATTTTACTTACTTTTTTTAAATTTTTTTTTGGAGACAGAGTCTCACTCTATTACCTAGATTGGAGTGCAGTGCCACGATCTTAGCTCATTGCAACCTCCACCTCTCTGGCTCAAGTGATCCTCCTATCTCAGCCTCCTGAGGAGCTGGGACCACAAGCACGCACCACTACTCCCAGCTAATTTTTTGTATTTTTTGTAGAGACAGGGCTTCGCCATGTTGTCCAGGCTGGCCTCAAACTCAAGCGATTCACCCACCTTAGCCTCCCAAAGTGCTGGGATTACAGGTCACCACACCCTGCCCAATTTACAGTTTTTGAGTTCACGATGGCGCAAAAGCCATATGCATTCAGTAGAAACTGTACTTTGAGTACCCATACAACCTTTCTGTTTTTCACTTTCAGTACAGTATTCAATCAATTACATGAGCTATCCAACACTTTATTATAAAATAGGCTTTGCTTTGGATGATTTGCCCAACTGTATGCTAACATAAGTGTTCTGAGCACATTTAAGGTAGGTTAGGTTAAGCTGTAATGTTTGGCAGGTTAGGTGTGTTAAATGCATTTTCAACTTACAATATTTTCAACTTAGGATGGGCTTTTTGGGACATTGTAAGTTGAAGGGCATCCATAATTAAAGGGTTGCATGTCTGTATTTCCAGCTGATGAGAGCTTCTTTAATCTTAATTCATGTCTGTCCATTGCAATCAAGAGGACTCATATCTATGTTATATTTACAGTTTACAAAGCAGTTTCATGTACATTATTTCATGTAGTAAGAGAATGCTCCTGATCCCAGGAAATGGTGCAACCACCTATCTTCTTGAGGAAGCCTGAAACCTTCCTCTTCCTTATCCTTCAATCAAACACTAACTCCCGCTGATCCTGACTTGCAAATAGGTACTAACTGCTCACTAGATCATCTGTAATATAAATCCCCATCCTCTTTCACATGAATATCATGGCAGCCTCGTGTTTGGCTCTGTAGGTTTCAGTACTAGCCTTTAAGCTTCCCTACCCTTTAAACCATTTTCTATACTGCAATCAGAGCTATTTTTAAAAATGTTGCATTGTATATTTATCTGCTTAGTAACTCTCCACTTGCAGCATAAAGGCCAATTCCTTCACATAGGCCCTTCATGATGAGGTTCCTGCTCACTTTTCCAGTCTCGTTTTTCACCACTTCCTCATCCTCTCATATCCTCTGGATCAACCACACTGAGCTGTGGTTCTCCAAAATGCTCCCACACTAACTGGAGGATTAGTTAGCACCTGGCCTCTCCTGCACGTCCTCTGCCTGCCTGACTCCTCTAGCTGAGCTGTAACCTCCTCAGAGTAGGCTGCTTTCCTGCCTGGACAGACCTTTCAAACCAGTGCATAGCTCTTTACACCTACCCTTATCTGAAACTACTAAAACTGCCTATTGACTTACTAATGTTTCCGTACCCTTGAAGACACAGAAACTGTCTTATTTGTTCACAAAGTTCCTAAATTTACATATTTATTAAAAGAGAGAATGAATATGATCCTCCTAACAGCTGGAAAGGTAGGCAGAACAGAAATTAATAGCATTATTTTTTATTTTTCAGCCTCATTTAGAGTCTGTTTACATACTAGATATCCATATAGTTTACCACCTAGACTCCTTGGGTTCATCTTGTTCCCATTTATTGGGGAAGTCACTTAACTTCTCTGTGCCCTAATATCCTCATAACTAAAACAAGAAAGTTATAGTACCTACCACATTGGGGATATGGAGATTAAATGAATTAACATATGTAAAGTACTTTAACAGATAGCATACAGAAAATAATAAATGTGTGCTTTTATTTACAGATAATTTAGAGATAATAAAAGAGATTCAATGTCTTAAAAGCCACGGTGCTAGTAGGTGTGATGGCTATAAGTCTAACTCAAGTCTTAGAAACCACACTGCACTTTTTGCTAGTCCATCAATAAACAGGTTTTAAATTCAATTGGGTTATTATTTGTGCTTTTACTCTTGGTTCTTAGGTCTCATTTCCCTTGAAAATGAGTAGGCTCTCTCTAGAGACTACTTAGTCCACACGTAAATGGTGGCTTTCAAAAGCTTCTTGTCTGTGTAAGGCTTTGCAAAATGGGATGACCAAATGAAAAAAACATGGAGTGTCCTTTCCTGTGGCTTTGCAGGTGGATAATCAAAACTCCATTCTGTCCATGGTGGTTCCTGCCACAGTTTTCAGCAGTAAAACTGGCCTTACTAGTTTCCAGTACTTTATGTTCCCATGAGGCAATCTGTACCTCAGTATACGAAGGCATTACGTTTGGGATGACTACAACACAGGAACTGAACAGAAACCAGCAAACTATTGCTACATCTAGGAAAGCATCTGAAATTGCCTTTTGGGACCCAATGGTGATCTTGCTTTACTTTACTATAAAGCCTTATTCTGCTCTCTCCTTTGTTGCTCAAAGTTAAAGCCACTTTTAATTTTTCTTGTTCACATTTTTACTCTTAATATCTTTTCACTCACTCTCCCCTGACTATAATTTTCTGTTACTCTTCTGAAAAAATTCAGATGAGAGAATTTTAAAAGAT
The DNA here is from genome assembly GCF_028885655.2 of Pongo abelii. Lineage (NCBI taxonomy): Eukaryota > Metazoa > Chordata > Mammalia > Primates > Hominidae > Pongo > Pongo abelii. The sequence goes on from NC_071985.2 coordinate 166,865,156, forward strand.
AGTGTTTCCTTTATTACTAGGATTTAATGCAATAGAATTATGCAAAGTTTTCCACCATTCATAAAAAATTCATGACAGCTCTGTGCTGGGTATGAGGTCTGTGAGCAGGGAACATCCAGCAGCCCTCACCCAATGGCCTTCATATCTAGACTCTTGGTCTATTAGCACCCTTCTTGCTTCCTGGATCTATGGTTAGAAGGCAAGAAAAGGAGCGGGAAGTGTGGGGAGCTGCTGTTCCTCTGTTTCAATTCATCTTAAAGAGTTAATAATCATGTGAAATAGCTTTAAGAGCATTACTTTAGTTCAGATTCAGATATTGTGTGAAACTGGATTTGCCAACTTAAAACTAAATTACTAGAAAAAGCTTGATATTATTCGAACTCTACTTCTCAGTGTGTTGTGAAATATAATTCCAAAACTGACAAATATATAAAAATTTTTTCTGTGATACTGAAATATTTGAAAAACAAAATCTTGTGCTATTTTCATTCACACAAAGATTTTAATATATCCTGTTATCAGTATTTTTGATAGGGTGGTATTATGTTGCCAACCTTGTTTTCTTGGGAAAGGCTGCTTTTTATTATGAAATTGTGCCCATCCTACTTTTTATCTAAGTCCTTATCTTTAAAAAGTGATAATGGTATTAGATAATTTACATATATAATTTTTACTTGCCTAAATTTAAAGTTGGAAAACTTAGGTTCTAAAGTTACTGGGGGCAGGGGGTGGGGCGGGTGGTGGGGAATTTCACTGGCCAGTAAAATTGAAAGGACAGTAAACTACCAGTAACGGGGATGCTGGATGCAGTGTCATTTAGAACTACACCTCTGTTTCAACTGCCGTAGATTAAGTTGGATTGTGATCTTTAAGGTCTCTTCAAGTTTAACATTTCTACGACCTTTTGATTCCAAATAATGAAACACAAGATTTAATCTGGAAGTGCGGTAGAGTTTTCTGGGGTGACTCTGAATGACTGAGATTCTTCCTGCCGTTTGGCTTGAGTCTGGAGAGCTCTTAGCCAGGGAATTAGTTTTTGGGGAATGACAAGATTTCAAAGCTAATCTTTCACCTGTAAAATACTATGTGAATTAAGCTCTAATTACTTTGAGCTCACCACATGACCTACGCTCTCCCATGATGAAGCCTAGAAAGGTGTTTATCTTGGTGAAGGAAAGAATTCCCAATATCTTTGCATTCAAAGACCCCCATTCAAACTTTTGTCAGAAATGCCTTGGGTTCTACAAGATCTACAGCAAAGTGGCTGGCTAACTACCTCTCCTGCAGCCTCGGACACCTCTACTCTGCAGTCATTTGTTTTCTACCTAGTGGTAGAGATGCCACTTTGCAATTTGAAGAACATGGATGGAAAGATTCCAAAAGTTTTTAATATTGTCAGCCTTAGCCACATCATGGGACACAGCATGATACATAGTCATGGGATAGGGGCAAGTTTCTCAATCTCTCAGAGTCCCAGTTTCATCATCTATGGAGTGGAGACAATAAAGGCACCTACCTGACAGATTAACAGAGATAACATAAGAACATGAGCTCGGCTCCATGGGAAGTGCTCATTAAACGTTATTTCCTTTCACTCTGTTATGTGTGTATGTGTGTGTTCCTCTTATCTTTCTTATTTAGCTGTAACCTCCCTGAGAGCATGCACATTTTTTGAGAATGAGATATGCTTTTAACTCATCTGTGATTTTTACACTGTTTTTTTTTTTTTGTCTTTTATCACCAGAGATTGACACAATGTGTGGCACAAAGGACAGAATCAGTAAATTTTGCCGAATGACTGAAAAATGAATTTGGGCCCACACAATGATTGAGATATTTTAGGGCAGGGGTGCTTCTATTAAAATGTGCTGGCAGAAATGCCTCGAGGAATATTTTTTTGCTGGTAGCTTCAAGATTCCCCCTTTCACCAGAGGGTGAAATTTTTGACTTCCTTTCCAATAGCAGAAGAGAACAGAGTGGAATTTTCCAAACTGTAGACTTCAGGGAGCTACTGATACTTTTATGACGTATAATATAAAAACAATTGTATCTGTGCCCAGAAACCTTTTAAGGCATGAATTCCAGAATTCAATTTTATTTGGTTTTGGAAATTTAATAAATGGGTGACACAACCTAGACCTTGTTCTTTAAATAAAATTTAGAGATTTACAATTAATAGCGGCAAAACAAAAATATCAGCAGTGCTTTATAGGGCGGTGGAGTGTGTGTGTCTCACCAAGGGGCCAGGCAACAAGTGGGCATTGTGTTAAGATTTCAGAGAAGGGACACAGGCATGTGGCTGAATGACATCTTATTAAAGTCACCAAGCAAAGGCCACTGAGACAGCATGCATATAACCAATCACCATATTTCCTCTTTGCTGGAGCCTCATGAAAACTGCACATGCAGCTGAAATTTCAAGTGTGATGTATAAAAACTGTTAAGGTTCTCATGCTGTAAATGACTCAGCAGTTCAGGAAATGAAGCAAAATAATTTTTTTTAAGGTATCAGTAAAAGATGTAAAGTAAACATTGTGTCTAGGTTTTCCAACACCCTTGGAGACCCCAGCTACATATTCCGCATGCTATAGAGCATTAATGTCCTTAAAATGGTCATCATGTCACCCCTGCTCATATTCATTTTCTTCCTTCATCCTTACTGTAGATTAATGGGGAAATGTTGTTGCTGCCACTGTGACCTGGGTAGAGATGAGGTAAGTGTGAAACTGGAAGCCAGACAGAGCTTGTACTTACTGCTCGCTTGGAAGAGAAGAGTTTCTTGACATCGCCTTTGGTGACAAGTCATAGTCGCTGTCTGATCTGTAGAGAAATGACTCTCTGCGCTGGCTGTGCCCAGGAAAGGTGGCGTGAAGTACCAGCCCAGAGGAAGAGCTGGCCTGGGGATCCAGTGGACTCCGACCTGGGGAAGGGCCATTTTCCACATCAAAGCTTAAAGAGAAAGTAGGAAACTCTGGTCACATGGTAACCATGGAGGAGGACACATAGTATACACTGAGAACCAATGTGTGGCAGGTACTATACGCTAAGCATTTTACATAAAACTATGTACTATGGAAAGTTTTCATCCTCAACACAGCTTAGAGTTGCAGTCATTATTATTTTCATGTTATGTATAGGAAACTGAGTCACACTGAAGTTCAGTTACTTACCCATGCCCACCATTAGCAAATAATGGAGCCAGAATTTGAACCCAGGAGCAAACTCCATGGCCTTTCAGTGACATGAGTAACTTTGACAAATTCAGCATTGGTGCCAGGCATACAACAACTTGGTGATAATAAGCAACTCTAGAGGGGGCATTCAGCACAGCTCTAGGTGTCAGACCCTGAACTATCACATGAGTAAAGTCTTCCTGTCTGGAAGGCTTCTTCCTGTCATGAATAAATATCACAGTCTCATTAAATATACAATACACGTATTTCTAAATGTTTCAGGAACAAAGTGTTATCCTGACAACCTCCACTGGGTGATTAGATGGGAGGCCCAGCCTGAGATTTAATATTCATCTGCAAATTTAACCACAGAAAATGACTTAATTAATCTGCTAACACCAAATTACTCTCCAAGGCTGCAGAGCTTTGTCTCTGGGGGAGGATGCATTCACTGGCTCCCACAGAGGAGTACCATAAGGTTTCCTATCAGTCTTCGTCACTCTAGAAAGGTGCCCTCAAGCCCAGAATTATTTGAACATGCTCTTATCAATGAACACACAGATGGGAGCAGTAGAGATTTTGTCTCTTGTTTTCTGTATCCACACTCCTGGTATTTCCCTGGGCACTGTGCCCTTTTCACATTCTCCTTTATCATTACATATGCATTTTTTCCTGCACACACAATCTCTCTTAGCCTCAAAATGAAAGTAATCCTCTTCCCTAGTATTTCTCCAGAATTCTCACTGCTCCCCAGCTAAAGCTTTGCAGAGAGATGCTGAACAAAAGACATGGGGCTGAGGATGCTCCTTTTTTCAAATTAGACCACAACAGTGAATTTCCTGTATACCAATTCAGCTGCCATGATTTATGTCTACATTCTTGGTTCTTTCCTTTCACTAGTTCTTACAACCAGCTCACTTTGGGTGGATTTTGCTTATATTTCTTCACTTTACAAAGTGCTTCCCAATACATTATTCCATTTACTCATAACAACCCTGTGAAGTATATAAAATGATCCTACTCTACATTTGAGGTAAATGAGGCTTAGCAAGATGTAAATACCTTTCTCAGAGTCATAGGCTAGTAACTTGTAGAGCAGAATCGGAAGACTCATGTCTTGCAACTAATTTCTTTACAATCTCAGACTTTCCTAATAACAGAACTCCAGAATGGCCCAATAGATAACTGAGTGAAATTCCTCTTTAGTCTCTGAATTCAACCAAAGGTAATTTGGTACATAAAGAGTCAGTTAGACTATAAGCAACCTTGGCTGCTCTCTTGAATGAAAATGAGGAGGCAGCAAATTACCCTGAAGCTGTAGGTTTCCTTGAAACATGAGGAGAAGAAATGACAGAAGGCAGGGTTACAAGGCTTCCCCAGAGACCGTTCGGAGAAGCTGCTTCTAGACAACCCACAAACTCCAGGTGTCTGATAAGAAGCAGAAAATGATAATGTCTGGGTAAAATGCCAAAGAAAAGCTGTAACAATCCAATGTGTTTGGTCTTTCAAGGTACTGTAGATGAATTTTCTCAGTAGGCTAATGGTCTGGGATGGGGCTGCCTTTCAAAGACTGCAGGCAGACAGGCAGGCAGGTGGGCAATCACTCATACTACCAGCCTGTTTGCCAGCCTGCTTGGAGGCAGAGCTACGTTGTTAGCCACATACATTGCAGCAAGCAAAAATATAATAAAGTGACTTGTAAACTTCCCATGGGTGAGATCTGTCGTAGTTGAGCAAAATAAAAAGCCCCTTTGTGGATAAGGGCTTTTTTGTGTGCCACCCAAACCCCTAGAAACAGTAGGTCATGGGCTCTGAACTCTTTTTAAGGGCAAAGTAGGTAGGTTCTTAAAAAGTGAAGAGAGGATTACACAAAACTTAATGGTGGGCAAGAGTTTAGAAATTTCACGTATTTATGCTGTTATTCATCTGGTATGTATCTGTGCAACCTTTCTGGATATTAAAACACTAACATACTTTTAAAACTGTTAGCATCCATCCACTGCCCCAGGCCCTCCAGGATTAGCTGGACTTCTTAGTGATCCAGTAACTAAAGGATTGGTGTCTGGAAGCACTGTGCCTATGTCCATTAATTCATCAGTGCTCATGCAGTGCCAGTCATTAAATATTATGAATACCACTGCTGTGTGTATCTGTGCTAAAATCTTAGAGGAGGTGCCAAGTGGGTATGCCCACCGAGCTCTTAGAACTCTTTCCATTGAGGGTTTCCACCAAGGCTCATTCTGCCTTCTTTTTTGCTAAAGTCATTCTTAGTGGGCAGAGGGTAAGTCCACAAAGCAATACCCTTAAAATGAGCGTCACAGGCATTCTGTCCCTAGTATTAGAATCCAAGAAGTTCACTTCTGCCAGGTAAACTGGGGTTAGGCCCTGACTCCAGTGCTCTCTCCATGATGCCCCTCTTTGCTTTTGTTTTCTTTCCTTCTTACCCTACTTAAACTCATAGGAGAGCTTGCTGGAATTTAAACGAAGCCAGGGAAGAAGTCTCTGATGCAAAGAAGCAGTCTTAGGGAGACAAATGGCCTTTCATATTCCCTAGGGCACTGCTTCAAAGCAACCAACACAGATGTACAACTTTGGAACAAACATGAATCACCAACCAGACACCAGCCCCAGTCACAGCAAAATTAGCGGGCAGACATCACAATACGTCCCACAGATCCAGGGAGTGAGGAGGGGTGTGGGCAAAGGGAAGGCTGAGGACAGGCTTAATAAGCAAAATGAATATACCACACAAACTGAAATACAATTAGGAAGAAAATGGAATCTACAGTAGCAGAAACAAACATATAAATAGGGCCACTATTTGTTTAGGGTAATTTTTGCCTGTGCCTTCATCAGGACACACATTTCACCTTTAGGCCACTTTATATTTTTAAAAAATCATTATAAAAGAAATATAAGAATATTATATAAAAAGTAGACAATAGAGAAAAGAACAACATCATTACCAGCAGTTTATTTTTTTCTCTTCTGAATATTTTTTTTTTCCTGTAGGTTTGGATCTTGATTTTTTTCACAAGTATTTGTTATGTGCTACAGTTTTCAGAATTAGCATTTTCCATGAGCTGCTTCATTCAGTTGCTGTATCACAGTTTTCTCAAGCATTTTTTCTACTTTTACTCTTCATATTTGCAATTCTGAATAATGTTGCAGTTGATACCTTTGAGCTTGTAGCTACTTCAACATTTAAATGAGGTCACACAGAAGTTTCAGATAGATTAAGACAGGAAGTTACTTACAAGTTTCTGAATATTTGATTGTGACTTATACCTGCCTGGAAGGGGTTGCCCATATCTACATGGCATTGAAAGTGGCGTTTTCCCTGGGTCCAAAGACCCTGCCAAGCCCTGCTCTCTGATCTTCAGGATTCTTTATGCTGCCCGCTCACTTGGAACTGCTTGCTTCTCCCTACCTCTGCCCTGGACTGAATCAATTGCTCATCTGAGACCTAATGTTTTAACAGCCTTCTCTTGCTTTGTATCTAGTGTTCTCAGCTCCTCCAGACAGTGATGGTGGGTGATGGGCTGTATGAGAAGTGGTGCTTCCCATAACTGGAATGTCTTTCCCATTACGGTCTCCATTGAGCTAGTATCTTCAAAATTTAGTTCATGCCATCTCCCAGAGTATGCTCTCTCTGACACTGCCGTCCAGTTTGATTTTGACACATGCTCCTCCTCTGTGCTCTCCTAGATTCCTTTACCATAGTACTTTATCACAGTACTTGCAATTCTATTTTAATTCTCTATTTATTTACTGCTCCCCAATACTTTGTTCTCTCCAAGCCAGAAGGGACTCAGTATTACTAAGTATTACTCATTCTTGTAACCCAGGCATCTGGGTCAGAGCCTTGTAAATAGTAGGTCTTCAAAAAATGTGGACAGAACCAACTAAAATATACCATAACTTACTGTGAAATGTTTCTCCAATCCCTCCCCTCTTTCTGCTTCCCTATACCCACCTCAGACCCCACTGCCTTGTGTTTCTGCTGTTTCCTTTAAATGAATCTACAGAGATGTGTCATTAATTTATTTGTTCAGCCTTGTGAGACAGTGATCTGAATAAAATAAGATACATTTTTTTAAAAGCACTGCTATGTTCTCCCTGAGCAAAACAAATCTTCATAGAAATATCACTAGCTTAGCTGTTTGAGATGGTCACATCTTTACACAAACTCGCAGGAGGAGAAAAGCCTTCTTATACCAGCTTCTGTCTGCCATCTTCTCATCTCTTCATTTTTCAATATGAGCAGGAAAGTTCTCTGGCCCACAATTACTCTCCTGGTGGTTTCTATTCCTGGGGAATCCTTGCAAAGCCAGCCCTGAGCTGGTGACGCATGAGCCAGCAGATGGCAGCAGACTGCCACACTGTCCTTAGGCCGCAGGCCCCAGCCTCCAAGCCCAGCAGGGGGTGCTGCTGGCAGTTTTGGAGGGAGAAACATAACTGAAGCCTTATTCATAAGCCTGGGAGGAAAAATCAGGGATAAAGAAAAGAGCCACAAGGTGTACCATGAAACCTTTGATTAACCTAAGAGAAGCTCTACTTCCTACAATTCAAGTTAAGCCAGGTGGTCGCAAAATTGCCTGCAATTGTCCCCAGGGTGGTTGTTTCCTGATCCCCAATTACTTGCACAAACTCCAATTTCTGTAACAAAGACTCGTGAAGCAACATCCCAGGAATAATTCATTTCTGAACCAGAGGAGATTTTTCTTTTGCAACTTAGTCATTCTCTAGATGAGCCTCTTTGGCTTATTCTGACAAATAACCCGCTAGAAAGACTGCAAACTCCACAAAAGAGATTCAAATCCACAGGTCCGCAGAATGGTTTACTGCCTTTTGGGAGAGAGCTCTTGCTGTCTCAATTTTGCTTTTCTTTCTTAGAAATTACTCACTGAGTCTCTTCTATAAATCATTGAATTATCACAACTCTGGCAGGCTAATTCTTTTTGCTCCATTTCAAAGAAGAGAAAATGGAGGCTCCAAAATGTGAAGCTTCATTTGAAAAATCCTAAGGTGTGACCTCTTTTCATTACACCTTACAATCTGTGCCCTGACCCCTCAGATGTCCCCTTAGACTCCTTGATTCCAGAACCAGCCATGCTAGACTGTACTCCTGCGTTTACTTATCTCTCTCACTCCACCAGATGGTGACCTCCTTGAAGCAGGAATGAAGCCTTCATTCAGTTTTGTAGTCCCAGGGCCCAGAGCTGAGTATCACACCAAAAGGCACATAACAAATATTTGTTAAATGAATGCAAAGATATTATAGTTTTTTCTCGCATCTGACAAAAAGCCAGTTCCATTTGGATTAAAACCTCTGGCAGGTGATGACCTCAGTGGAGCTCTTAAAGGGAGTCACTAGGTTCTTCTTTCCCCACTCTCCCTTCAGTATCCCAGGAACTCCGTCCTAGGAGTTTTTGCTTACAGAAAGTGTTTCTACAATAAGGTGTACGTTTCTGTATAAACAGTGTGTGTTGTGGGGGTAGGCATAGTCATGAAAAAATGCTGTATTTCTTCAAGTTTCTATTGGAAAATATTCTCCTCGGTTGTACTCAGAAACTATCGGGAGGCTGAGGCAGGAGAATCACTTGAATCTGGAAGGTGGAGATTGCAGTGAGACAAGATGTGCCACTGCACTCCCAGCTGAGCGACAGAGTGAGACTGTCTCACAAAAAGAAAAAAAAAAGAAAAAGAAATGAACGTCTTCAAATGCTTGTTTATCATTTTAATAAAAACAAATAACTATCCATTTACTTAAGTGATTATATTGGCCATCACTTCAAATGTACTATCTGATCCCTATAGACAGAGAAGTTTAACAGGCACATGTGTTTTTACCCACAATGACAATGACCCATCTTTCTATAATTAGTCACTGCAGGCTGCAGCCAGTCTTAATTTCTAATGAAGGACTAAGCTGTGAAAAACACAGCCAGCCTGATATAGAGCCCACGACCTAGCCGAAGGCAGGCAGAACTCCTCTGGCTACAGCTACAGCAGAATATTACAGTTATGCTGTAAGAATTCAGTTCCAAAGTCTATGACTTCCCTTCCATAGACTAGGAAGAAGAACTCTGATGTTCAGCTCATCTGAAGTCTAGAAGCAGCTTCCATTGCTTTCTCTTCTTCCAGGGGCTTTGAAAATTACATTCATGGCAGTAATCCAAAACTGCTTTCCCCACAGAAAGGCTTAACCAGAGGTAGCACAGGAATGCTGAAGAGCTCTGAGATTCTAGGGATCCGGCTTCTACTTCTAGCTCTGTGGGGGAACTAACTGAAATGAAACAGGGGCTCCCTGTATCCTGCCCCCCACACCTCAGTCTTTTCCCATGGAAATGAAGTTGTGAGGTAGATCCCTGAGGTACCCCCTAAGATTAGACAACTTGCAGACATTTTGGAGATAGAAAAAATGTTGGTTCTCAAGTGTGGTTTTATGTTAATGGTGATGAGCATTCATTTACTCAACAAATATTTAACAAGCACTACGAAACAAGGCACTGTTCTCCGTCTGAGAATACAGCAGTGTATGGAACAAGGTCCCTGAGGGAAAGACAGACAACAAATAGGAAAGTAAGATAGTTTCAGATAGGAGAAATACTATGAAGAAAATAAAACATAGTAGTGTGATAGAGACAAAGGGAATAATGTTTCTTTAGTTTGGGTAGTCAGCAGGTCCGCTCTATCCAGCCATGTAGGTTATCTATTGCACTTCACCGGGAAACACCATCCACCTTTCTCAGGCAGTGTCGTTTGAGTTGAGATCAGATACAGGTAGTGGTAAAACTTGTCCTTTAGTTCCTTCCTATCCTTATTTCTATACTTTAAAGAATTGAGTCAGATGATACTTAGGTTTGAATCTTTTTCTTATTTTTAACCCAGTGCTAAGGGCCATGACTATCATGTCTGATGAATAAACAAATGAACGAATGAATGGTTTGGGACCAAGAAATTTTTATAAACTCCCCTTGATACCCACCACAGACCACAGACAGCACAGACGAACTTCAACAAGACCGACTGTGGGTGATATGGCGATACTCAGTCATCTCTTGCCCTGTACCCTAATCAACCCCTAAAAGTTAGCTCCATAAAGAAGAACTGGGGTTGTGCTACCAAATACCACCTGCAGGGAGGGGCTAGAAAGCCTTCCACAGGGCTCCAAACCCCAAGGAGAGGCCCAATGACCACACACAGCAGCAATCATTCACATTCTTTGGTATTGATGTGGTGAGAGATGGAAATGCCACAAGTACTTCTCACTGTTCCTTTGTTAGAAAGCTTTAATTTTGATAATAAATATATTTTGCAAATTATTTTACTTATTGATTGAGATCCTTTTTTTGGGTTGTAAACATTTCACTATAAAGAAATGGGTGAACAATGAAAAAAGAATATCAACACTTAGTTTCTCTACTGAAATTGTTAAGTATCATTTTTTAAAAGTTTTGTTTCAAATGCTTAGGAGTATATTTTAGTGTGATTCTTTGGTAATTTCCCATTGTGTTGTTCGTATGTCATACTATTTAATGCACAAGCAGAACAAGTCCATATGTAAACATTCCCTCTTCATAAATATAGGAGCATTATTTCTAGCAAGCTTACAAAATGCTCTGTCCATCTATTTCCAGGTAAAAAATGTTTCTCAGAAATAATAGGAATTATAAAGTATGCCTTTCTTTATGTTTTCTAATTATGGCTGAAATTTCACAGACTCGCTTTCAAACTTTTATCTACTAAAACCCCTAAAGGATGTTACAACTTTTAATAGTAATTACCACTTTTTATAAAACTGTAATTCTAAGGAACGGAAAAGTTCTCTAAAAGAGATTAATTTTGTGTGGGAATGTTTTTTGTATGTAGACATTATAAAGCGCCAGGGAGGGGGGTGGCTTTGCATTGATTCTGCCCCAGGGTGCGCTTTGAGTATACAAAATATTCTACTCGCTCAATATTTTCCAGGCTACATTCTCCATTTTTTTAAAGTTATCATAAGAGATCATTAAATGCTCTATTAATAAAATATAAATACTTTAATTCATAAGTTAAGTATCTCTGCCAATAAGACAATCTATTAATTAAATAAGATTTTTATTAAGAAATATGGTGCCAGCTTCCAATAGCTCAAGATCAATTAGGGAAATGAGATTGATCTGGGAAAACTAGTTCTTACTAAAGTAGTGATGGCTTCAAGAAATTGCTGCTTTCTTTTGTAAGTTCTCACCTACCATTTGAAAATCAGTTCTAGATATCTGTTTGAAATCCGTATCTAAAATATTGCCAATAAATGGTCATTTAGCTTCTGTTTGTATATTCCAGTGATGGGACCATAGTAACCACATGACATAATGAATTAAATTTTGGGACTGATTTAATTCTTCAAGACTTGGCTAGGAAACTTTAGTTTAATCTTTATCCCACCCTTCCCCGCTCCCCTAGTTTTAATTCCCTGCTCCCAAACACCTACTCACTCATTCTCCCTCATAGTAGTAAATAGAGCCCCACCTACTCGGTTGTACAAACCAGAATCCTCCATGATTTTACTTCCCTTCCCAACTTCCTTTCTCCTTTTCAGTTGACTAACAGGTCCTATCCACTCTGTATTGAAACTATACTGTTTTATGTATCTCTGTTTCCACCACGGCATTAAAATTTCTCATCTGAACTGGAATAGCCACCCCATGGATCTCTCCACTTCCACTGCCACCGACTCCATCCTCCAAACCTTCTCGACATAGCAAGAGCAACCTTTTAACACAATAATAAAATCATGTCACTGCCTGTAGGATAAAATTCAAACTCCTTGCCACGGATCACAAATTTTCACATAATCTAGCCCTTGCCACACCCCCTATCCTTATCCAATACCACACTGTCCCCTGCTCAGTGTGATTCAGCCTCAGAAGCTTCCTTTCTGTTCCAGAACATGCCAAATCCTTTCTCAATTCAGCAATTTTGCATGTGTGTGTTTTCCTTCCTGGTATATCTGCTTTGCTTTGAATGGTCCCTGGCTGGTAGAAAGTGCTACATAAATATTTGTCGAGTGAATGAATGAATAAATGTTGGTCTTTCTGTTTGTTTTCTCCTCTACTCTCTGGATGGCTGCCTTCTTCTCATTCTTTAAGCTTTAGTTTAAGCCATCTACTAAAAAATTCCTTCCTTAACCCATTATTTAAGTAAGTTCCCTTCATAGTACCTATTAAAGCTTTTTGCTATATTTATTTGTCTTTTTTTTTCCCTTTTCTTGCCTTCCTCTCTCACACAACTCTAAGCCCCACGAGGGCCATCTGTTGCACTTAACGGTATATTAACTAGTGCCTGGCACTTTCCTGGGACATACTGCAGATTATGAACAAATGTCTGCTCAATAGATTAATGAATGAATAATTGACTATGTGAGCGCATTAAACACCAACAATAACCTCCATGGTTCACAGCAGACCCAACTTGTTTTTACAAAGTATTTCTTTACTCAGAGAAAGGATATTTATTTATTGTCATTGGGCCAGCTCCCATATCAAGTCTAAGGAAACTCAGATTTAAAACATAAGTTGATGTAAAAACTTGTCCCAGGTTTGAAGCATTTTTGTCGTTATTACTCTGCATTTATTTCATAAAATGAGACTGGTTTTCAGATCAAATTTCACAAGTCTTTGACCTTTCAAGCAGAGCTCCAGGGAGGTGTTGAGGTGCACATCAAGGGTGCATTTTCAGTTCCAGGTTTGTGAAATAGCATAACTTAATATGTCAAGAACTTCATATTTTTAAAAACAATTTATATTCTCTTGAGAATGAATAGGCCATATATTTTCTTTCTGGTGGAGGTAGAGAGGTGGAAGGAACGGCAGTATGGTTTGCTGTAAATTCAAATAATAATCATAAAATTGGAAATCAATGCCTCAGCCTCTGGTCTACATAGCACTTAATGGTGTTTATGTCAGTTAACATCTGGCCTCCAAATGTTATCAGTCTTGAACACTGCACCTGCAGACAGCCTGGCATTTGGATTTTAAATATGTTCTTTCGGGAAGGGAGGAGGGATGAGAGAAAGGGAAGCAGAGAAAGTAGAAGTGGAAAAATGATATTTCAGAATCTTTTCACTTGTACTTAGGCAGTAAAGCATAGAAAAGCTATATATTTTTTTTCTCACAGGTATTGAGTGGGCACAATGTGTCAGGCCATGTGCTATACATTTGGTATACATTACCTCATTTCATTGCTCTAATCACCTTGTGAGGAAGGAAGGAACTTGATTTTATAGATGTGAAAATTCAAATTTAAAAGCCTTAAATAACTTGCTGACAACCACTTAGCTATTGAATGGTACATCGTGGATTTAAAACCAGTTTGGTTGGATCCATTAATGAATCAATCAACTCACACGTGTAAACATTTGTTCTGTCTTTCTTCTTGCTACTATGGATATATTTCTGTGATTTTATCAGAAGGCAACTCCTCTGTCCTGAACTCTGTCCTCCCTCACCTACTCATGGTCTACCCTTCTGCATACATTTACTCTCTCCTGCATCATCGTTTTCTATTTTGCACGACCAAATAATCAAGCTGTAAAGTTTTGTATCAAAAACAAACAAACCCGCAAACAAAAAATAACTAGTAAAAAGACTTTCATCAAACATATGAAAGTTGAAGGAATTCATCATCTCCAGCAAACCCGAAGTACAAGAAATGTTAAAGAAAATCCTTCAAGCAGAAGGAAAATGATACCAGATGGAAATCTGGTTCTATACAAAGGAATAAACATTTTTTTTCTTATTATTAAAATCTCTTTAAAAGATAAGTGATTAAAAAGCACACATAATAACAATCTACTGTGAAGTTCATAACATATGTAGAAGTAAACTATATGACAAGAGTACAAAGGCAAAGAAGGGGGAAATAGAAGGGTATTCTGAAGATTCTTACAGTTATATAAAGCGGTAAAATATTGCTGGAAGGTAGACTGTGATAAACTAACAATTTATACTCTAAATCCTAAAGTGACTATTAAAACTTAAAAAATGAAGAGATACATATAATAAGCTAACAAAGAAAATGGAAGCATAAAACGACTATCCAAAAAAGAGAAGAAAAAGAGGAAAAAGCATATAATGAACTGCTAAATTTAGCCTGAAACTTCCTCTGTGCTGTTTACGATATAAACTAACTGAAAGCTTAACTTAGGCTTATACTTTTGTAACAAATAGCTGAGCTTAGCCAATCACAGCAGCCAAGCTTCAATCTTGGATGGCCAAGTAATCATACTAATCATGCTGTTTCTGTACATTACTATTGCTTTCTATTAATAAATGCTGCTGCCCCATACTGTGGAATGCTGCTCTCTGAACCTGTTCTGATCTGAGGGCTGCCCGATTCTGAAAAAAATCCTTTGCTCAGTTAAACTCTGTTAAATTTAACTTGTCTAAACCTTTTTCTTTTCAACAGAATGGATAGGACAAATAGAAAACATGGTAGCAACATGGTAGATTTAAGCCTGACCATGGCAATATTACCTTTAAATGTAAATGGTCTAAACATCACATTCAAAAGGAAGACATATTCAAGATGGATTAAAAAAGCATGACCTGACTACATGTGGCTTATAATAGATCACTTTAAATATAAAGACACAAATAGGTTAAAAGGAAAAGAATGAAAAAAGATAAACTATGATAACACTAATCAGCAGAAATCTAGAATGTCTATATTAATAAAAGAATAAGTAGATTCCTGAGCTAAGAATATTACCAGGAATAAAAAGGATGATTTCATAATGATAAAAGAGTCAGTTCTTAAGGAGAATAGAACAATTCTAAATATTTCTGTACCTATTAATAGAGTTTCAAACTACATAAGGCAAAAATTGATAAAACTGAAAAAAGAAATAGAAAACTACACAATTATAGCCTCAATAATTGATGGAACAAATAGACAGAAACCCAGTAAGGATATAGAAGACTTGAACAACATCAACAATTTAACTAATTGACAAAGATAGACATTCTTTTCAAGTACACGTGAAACATCACCAAAATAGCTGACATTCTAGTCTATAAAACAAGTCTCAAAACATCCAAAAAATTTGAAGTCATACAAAGTTTGTCTTCTGATCAGAGTGGAATTAAACTAGAAATCAAAACCAGAAAGATCTCTGGTAAAGCCCCAGGTATTTGTAAACTAAATACACTCTAAACAACTCATGAGCTAAAGATATAATGAAAAGAGAAAAGTATTTTGAACTGAATGACAATGAAAACATTATATGTTAAAATTTGTAGGATGCAGCTAAAGCAGTATGTTCAGGGAAATCTACAGCTCTAAAATACCTTTCTTAAAAAAATAGAAAAAATGACTTTCGTTTCTAGCTCAATAAAAAGCAAATAAATCACAAACGAAGCAGAAGGGAAAAAATAAAGATAGAGTGGAAATAAAAGAGAGAGGGAGAGAGAGATCAGTGAAGCCAAAACAGGTTTTCAGTAATCAATAAAATTGACAAACCTCTAGTCAGACTTACCAGGGAAACAAAAAAAAAGAAGAGATACAAGTTACCAAAAGAATGAGAGAGGAGATATCAGGATAGACTCTAAAGATACTATAAAAATAATAAAGAATCATAAAAAAAAATTATACCAGGCTGGGCACGGTGGCTCATGCCTGTAATCCCAGCACTTTGGAAGGCTGAGAGAGGCGGCTCACCTGAGGTCAGGCGTTTGAGACCAGCCTGGCCAACATAGTGAAACCCTGTCTCTACTAAAAATACAAAAATTAGCTAGATATAGTGGCATGCACCTGTAGTCCCAGCTACATGGGAGGCTGAGGCAGGAGAATCACTTGAACCTGGGAGGTGGAGGTTGCAGTGAGCCAACATCCTGCCATTGCACTCCTGTCCTGGCGACAGAGCAAGACTCCGTCTCAAAAATAATAATAATTATGCCAATACATTTGACAACTTCAATGAAATGGACGAATTCCTTGTAAAACACAATCTATCAAAATTCACTCAAGAAGAAAGAAATAACATGAATAGATCTGTATTTATTACAGAAATTGAATTTTAAAGTTTAAAACATTTCCATAAAGAAAACTGCATGCCCAGATAACTTCACTGGTGACTTCTGCCCAAAATATTTAAAAAATTATACTGACTCTACACATCATTTTAGAAAATCGAAGAGAAGGGAATATTTCTCAACTCATTGTATAAGGTCCGGGTTTCTCCCATATAAAAATCAAAGACAATCACCCAAAAGAATAATATCACCATAAACACACATGGAACAATTCTTAACAAAATTATATCAAATCAAATCTAATAATATATGAAGAGGATGACACCTTATGATTAAGTAGGGTGTATCCAAGGAATACAAGGTTGTTATAACAGACAAAAAAAAATCAATGTAGTTCTCCATACTAACAGCCTGAAAAACAAACCAACATACATGTAATCACATAATTAGGTGAAGAAAAAAGCATTTGACAAAGTTCAACATCCATCCTTTATACACACACACACACACACACACACACACACACACACACATATATACATATCAACCAGGTAAACGGCATCTGTGAAAACCTTTAGCTAACATTATCCTTTAAGATAAAAGACTGAATTATTTCTCTATAAAATTAGGAAACAGGTATGAATGCCTGTTCTTTCCACTTCTACTCAACATTTTACTGGAGGTATTACCCAGTGCAATAAGGAAAGACAATGATATCAAAGCATATACACTGAAAAGGAAGACATAAAATGATTTTTATTAATAGATGATATAATAGTCTATGTAGAATATTCATTGTAGCATTGGCATGGTAAAAAAAAACTGGAAACAATCCAAATATAACAGGTGAATGGATAAACAAATTGTGATATACCCATACAGTGGAATACCACTTAGCAATAAATAAGAATGTACTACTGACACCTGCCGTAACATGGATAAATCCTAAACTAATTATGCTGAGTGAAATAAGTCTGATAAATAGAGTACATAATGTATAATTCCATTTATATAGAATTCTAGAAAATAAAACTAATCTATGGTGACAGAAAGAAGATAGGTAGTTTCCTGGGAGGAAAGGGGTGGTGTCAGGGAGAGGTGGGAGGGGTTGCAAAGGGAAACTTTTGGGTTTGATGGCTATATTTATTATCTTCAACGTAGTGATAGCTTCATAAATGTATATGTGTCTGAATTGTACACTTTAAGAAGTGCATTTTTGGCATGTCATTTGTACCTTATATAAATACGTGTTTTATAAAGACTTGTGGTTATCTCATGCACCCCTCCATCCATTGCCTCATTTTCTGGCAATTCTTTTTAAACAAAACTTGCTAACAAGTTGTCTTTATTGCTCTCTCCATTTCCTTAACACATTCTCTTCTCAACACACTAGAATCAGGATTTGGCCCACAATACTTCATAATAAATCCCTCTGGTCAAGATCATCAGTGTCCTACGTCTTGTCCAAACCAACGGTCAATTCTTAGTCACTATCTTTCTCAAATATCAGGAATATTTGACCCAAGTTATCCTTCATTTGACTTTCAAGGTATGTCTTGTCCTGGTTTTTCTCCTATATTCTTGGTTTCCTAGGTCTTTTTCCAAACTCTAACTTTTTTTCCAATTCTAAATGTTGGAGGGCCCCTGGGCTCAGCTTTATGCTCTTTTCTTTTTCTACACCAATTTTCTAGGTGATTTTATCAAGCTTTTATCATGATATAGAATACTATCTATTTACCAATCCTTCCCTAATGTGTTTAAAACAATGAGAACTACAGAAAAATGATGATGAATGACCAATGCAGCTAGACAACAAAGCTAGCACGCTGTATATCCCCAAAAGGGCAAAAAAACAGTTTAACAGATAAAGGTCTGAAAATGTAGTACTGATGCCAGGTGCTGCAGGAGAGGCACCCAGACAGAGCTTTGCAGTTTATTTGAGGCACTGTCTCTGCACTGCTTTTGCACATCACTGCCCTCTGCTCTGCTGGTAATCTTATGGAAAATGCATCCAATTTCTATAAAACTACTTAGCATTGATCTTGCATCTGAGGAGTTTCAGAAACGTCAACATTCCAAAAATAAATGGTATGATGATTCTATTAAAGCTCAGTCTCCAGGCTTTGCTGTTCTTTGCCATTATTTTTAGAAATTTAATCTTCTTGTAATTTAAACCAAATGCCTATGAGCAGGTCTTAGCTTGCCCTTCATTGGGCTGGACAGTCCCCAATTTCATTCCCCAAAGCCAAATTAAGGTGGAACCAGTCAGGGTTGGGAGATGGCCTCACTATGACAGTATCCTTGAGGAACTGTGACAATCCTTTACCTCACTCACACTTGACCCACACATGGAGTATAAAACTCCTGAATCACCGTGATAGGCTTTGATTTTTTTCTTTCCATAGGAAGCCTTTCAAAAGAGGGAAATAAGAGCAGTGTTTTGAAGTGAATAGAGAAGTCTTTACTTTTTAACCAATGTGAGTTCATTTTCCTCTTCAGATATCAATACCAATTTAAACATCTGTTTTTAAAGAAGGCATTGCTATTTTACAAATCCATCCTTTGAATAGAAGCAACAGTTACTGCCTTCAAATTTAAGTACTTGAGGAAACACATTTGCAAAGCATTTCTTTTAACTGCTTCCCTTAGAAGCCTGTCCTTGGACTCACTCAATCACAAACAGTAAAACAAGTCATTTGAAGCATTGATTTATTTGATACAGACATCCCTGAATACTTCTCAGCTCTGTCAATAACTCCATTTCCTCGTTTCATCTTTTCACAACCAATTCTCTCAACATGGATTTCCTTTTTAATACTCAATTATCTTAACTTACTGGTAAATTACTCAGTTGAATCAAAACATCAGTTTGAGTAATCAAAAGGACAGAGGGCTCTCCACACAGTGTTGCTGACTCACATATTTCTGACTCACAGATGGATTACTGTTTTCTGTGCCACCTCAATAATGTGACATTACTTGGACAAATAAAAACCAGTACCTTAAATGGTCTAGCTGAGTTTATTGCATGTAGCTTCTCAATTTTATTAATGAGTCACTTAAATTATTCAATATTCTTCAATATGTTTTAAAAAATTATATTCTGAATCATAACCATTCTACTCTAGACAAGGAAGCCATAATACTCATTTCGTTTGCCATGCTGGTTTTACAATTTAGGAATTTTTTTTTTTTTTTTTAAGACAAATTCTCGCTCTGTCACCCAGGCTGGAGTGCAGTGGTGCAATCTCGGCTCACTGCAATCTCCGCCTCCAGGGTTCAAACAATTCTCTCTGGCCCTCAGCCTCCTGAGTAGCACGTGCCACTGCACCCGGTTAATTTTTGTATTTTTAGTGGAGGCGGGGTTTCACCATGTTGGCCAGGCTGGTCTCAAACTCCTGACCTCATGATCTGCCCTCCTCGGCTTCCCAAAGTGCTGGGATTACAGGCGTGAGCCACTGCACCCGGTCAGGAACTATTTTAACATTGAATTGCGAGATGCTTCCAGTCATTTGTCATTAACGTTAGCAGGAGCAACTTTTGTTCTTGCAACAAAAATTGAATTTAGACGTAAGGATTTTCTGTTTTGTCTGTTTAAAGGCTAACGGTCTTTGTGATGCACAAACTAAATCTCATTGCTATCTTGGAAAACAGAAATGATAACGGAAAATGTCACACAACTTTCAAATTTGCCTTGGAATCCCTGTGGTAGGATTATTATGTTTGCTTTGCATTCAAGGCAATTTTTAAATTTTTTGATTTTTTAAAGTTGTAAACACAAAGTATAATTTAACTCTCCTGTGTCAAAACCTCCAATACATCATCATTGCCAACAGAAGAAAGATCAAACTCTTCTGCCTGGCAGTCAAAATCCTAATGGTATGATTTGAACTCTACCTTCTAAGCTTATGTGCCGCCATGGCTTATCTATCCTTTAATCGAGCTGAATCACACGCTCTCCTAGAGCTTTATTTACTCATTTCTGCTTATGTTCTTTGTACTCCAAGACTATCTCTCCATCTAGAATATCATTTTTGACCTTTCCACAAATTCAAGTCCATGTTTGAGCAAGAGCCTAGGACAGGGGATGCAAAAACCAAGAATTAGGGCAAATTAAGCAACTCTGTGGAAGTGACTGCTTAGAAACTTCTAAGCTTCCCTTTGTTGTCAGTCTCATTAAAAATACTCAGAGTGACTCCAGGAGTCCTGTATAGAAGAAAATGATTGCCCTAGGAAAGATCTATAATACTTAGTAGCAATTTAATGAAATGGATCAGGATGAGGCTTTGGCTTGAGGCAGACCTGAGTTTGAATAGAAGCTCTGTCATTTGCTAGCTAAAGGGCCTTGGATTTAACCTCTCTGAGATTTAGTTTCCTCGTGTATAAAATAGCAATAGAAGAGAGAGCTAAAAGCTTGCTGTGAGGATTAGATTAAATAATATGTATAAAGATTTAGAAGTTCAGCTCTGCAGGGTTTTTTTTTAGCCACACCAGCACAAGATAATGTGGTAGAAAAGAAATGACAATATGGTTTATTTAGACAGAAGGCCCGAGATTCTATCATTACTGCCCCAGTCTCTGAAATGTAATTCCTCAAAATCTGTAGATATCACATAAGAGACCCAAAAGTTCTCATGTGCTGAGGTGTGGAGTAGGGATTTAGTGAAGACTTATGAACCCCCATGTCTGTGAAAGAGTAGTGGCTGCCTTGTAACAGAGGCTCTGAGGGGGATGGCTCAAAGCCAGGAAGCTGAATAAGTTCATGGAAGATTGGTAACCCAAAACGAACAAAATTGTGGATGGCAAACACTGAAGTGGCTGCCTTAAAGGCTCACACAATCTTTATCTCCTACTCTGCCTGAGGTTGAGAGTGTGCAAGTGGCATAGTTCTGGCCAATGAGATGCAGGTAGAAGCCTCTGGGGGGCCAGGCGCGGTGGCTCACTCCTGTAATCTCAGCACTTTGGGAGGACGAGGTGGGCGGATCACGAGGTCAGGAGATCGAGGCCATCTTGGCTAACACGGTGAAACCCCATCTCTACTAAAAATACAAAGAATTAGCTGGGCGTGGTGGTGGGCGCCTGTAATCCCAGCTACTGGGGAGACTGAGGCAGGAGAATGGCATGAACCCAGGAGGCAGAGCTTGCAGTGAGCCAAGATCGAGCCACTGCACTCCAGCCTGGGCAACAGAGCGAGACTCCGTCTCAAAGAAAAGCCTCTGGGGAAGATGTTCCTTCCCCAATATTAGGTCAGACCATATGAAATTGCCATTTTATAGGTTAAAAATAGCTGAAAAATAAGCAATTTCAGACAGTGCAGACTATAGAAGACAAACTTTACAACCTAGGAGAACTCTTTATCTTTTGCTTTTTACTCTTTCCTCATTTTTTCTGCCTGAAATAGGGAACTCATAAAAAATCAGTAGCAATAGTATGGCTTTGAGGATAAGCACGAGGATGGTAGAAAAAAGAAGATAAGAGGATTCCAAATCTTTGGT
Source organism: Pongo abelii (assembly GCF_028885655.2). Lineage (NCBI taxonomy): Eukaryota > Metazoa > Chordata > Mammalia > Primates > Hominidae > Pongo > Pongo abelii. Next base: position 166,886,843 of record NC_071985.2, read on the forward strand.
GACACACTGAGTCGTGTCAGGCCTTAGACTATCTACCCCTGAACTTCTTGTTGCATGAGACAAATAAAGCCCTGTTTAGTCACTATAGCATGGGTTTTTTGGTTTTTTTTTTGACGGAGTCTTGCTCTGTCGCCCAGGCTGGAGTGCAATGGCACGATCTCAGCTCAGCTCACTGCAAGCTCCGCCTCCCGGGTTCACGCCATTCTCCTGCCTCAGCCTCCCAAATAGCTGGGACTACAGGAGCCCACCACCATGTCTGGCTAATTTTTTGTATTTTTAGTAGAGATGGGGTTTCACCGTGTTAGCCAGGATGGTCTTGATCTCCTGACCTCGTGATCTGCCCGCCTCAGCCTCCCAAAGTTGCGTGATTTCTTATATTGCAGCTAGAGACAACTCTAATGCATGTCATGGGGCTGAGTCAGCAGGCAGAGGACCAATGGATCTTTACGGATAGAAGAATTGACTCCAGAGAAACTGGCTTCAGAGAGTATAGTGTCTCTCCGAATGAACCGGGGGAAAGGAAGGGAAAGGAAAAAGTGCCAGGAGAGCTTTAATTTTGAACAGGTGGTCAGGTTAACAAGACAGACGTCTGGGGGAATGTCTAGGATATTTGGGTGTCAGGCTAAGGAAACAGCAAGTGCAAAAGCAAGAGCATGCCTAGTGTATTTGAATAACAGTAAGTAGGCCAGTGTGACTGGAGCAAAGTGAGTGAGGGGGTGAGTAGCAGGAAATGAGAGCAGGGTACCATGAAGCCATTTCATACAAAGCTTTCATAAAGCATGTGTGAGAAAGACAAGGACTGATGATGATTACAGAGTGTTATACCTGGGCAATCAGAAGGCCCGAGATGTCCTCAACTAAGATGAGGAAGTCAGCAGAAGATTTGGGTTTGGGGTAGAGATCAGATCATGTCAAGTTTGAAATGACAGACATCAAAGGAGAGATATGAAGTAGGCATATCCATAAAAATATGGATTTCAGTGTAGAGCTAACCATTTCAGCTTCATAGAAACGCTACCTATGTTGGTAAGTCAGGGGTAGTCCAGGCAGGTACGTACATTTTCTTTGAAAAGTGAAAAAATAAATCTGTGTTTGTATCAATCTGTTCTCAGTCTCCTGTAGAGTGATATTTAGCTGGCAGAGCTGATGTGAGGAATGTGGGAGGGCTAGGTGAAGTAATATATACAAAAGGCATATCTCAGAGTAGATGTTCAATAAATAATCCCTAATATATATTGTATATTTATATTTTTCTGGACACTTTGTTAAGCACTTCGCATACATCATTATTTAATCTTCACAATCAACTTATGAGGTACATAATATTTTAACCTGATTATATAGATAAGGATTCTGAGGTCTAGATAACTTAAGAATTTTGCTCAAGGTCACAGAGCTGTTAAGCATCAAAAACTGGATTCAAACAAAGATCTTTTTACTCCTGAAGCAGTGTTCTTAACCTATGTTCTGTACCAAAGACACAAACTTAGAAGCCCTTAGGGGTAATGTAAATGGATGCAGTGACTCATATATCCAGTGCCTACTCAACTTTACACATGGATGTCTCGTATGCATCTTAGATGCCACATGGCCAAAACAGAATTATTTCTTTTCCCAACTAAATCTATTGCTCATTCAGTCCTTCCCATCTCAATCAATGACACTCTTGTCTAGCCTGTTGCTCAAGCCCAGAATCTGGAATTGTCCTTGATTCCTCTCTTTGCTTCACGCGATGCATTTAATCCATCAGCAAGTCCTGTTGGCTCTATTTCCAACGTCTGTCCTATCCTTGTACATTCTGTTCACTTTAATAGTTCCAAACCTCACTCAAGCTATCATTATCTGTTATGAGGATTTTTTTCAACAGTCATTGATCTTCTTGTTTCCATTCTTTGATTCTATAAACTATTTTACCCACAGTAATCAGAGTAAACTTTAAAAACTATAAACTAGATCACGCTTTAAAATCTTCCATAGCTGTCCATCACATTTAAAATAAAATCCAAAATCCTTACAATAGCCTATAAGAATTTCCACGATCTGCTCTCTGCTTTCCGATCTCATTTTATACAATTTTTCTTCTTGCTTCTATTTTGCGCTGACTGTCCTTTTCTTGGAACAAACCAAACTTTCCTTGCCACAGGCTCTTTGACCTTGCTGTTGGCTTTGCTTAGCATCCTCTCCCTGATTCTTCACAAAGTGGCTACTTCATATTATTGATTCCTCAGAGCAAATGCCAGCTCCTCGGGAGGGTTTTCTGGTCTACTCAATCTATAGTTAAACCTCCTTCTGCACACTTTTCACACCACATCATCTTATTCTATTAACTTAATTGCATTTCTCATTATTTGGAATGTTCTTGTTTATTTATTTGTTGCTTCATTTTAATCAGTATCTCTCCATTAAATGCAGGCTTCATGAGATTTGGGACCATGCTCTATCTTGTTCCTGCAATATTTCTAGAGCCTAGTACAGTGCCTGACCTGTAGAAGACCCTCAACAAAGATATTTTAAATAAAACTGGTCAGAAAAGAGATAAAAAGATAATAAAAAGTGATTGTTGGGGTCTTGGTGAACTGAATGCATGCTCAGCTTTAAAAAAGTTAAAAAAAATTAAAAGCATTTTGCTAGACAAATCAAAAGGTCTGTTGGAATTTCTAATTCCTGCACTGCACTACTTCACTTCCTGACCCTCACACCAGTTTCACAAGGCTTAGGACCTGAAGATACAGAAGCAGAATGACAATGAATTTCAGTATGCACATAAGCAAGTATTTGCCCTAGGTCTGTAGTGTTTGCACCAACAGAAGAAATCATCCAATGAGCTAGGCTTTCTTTAAGACAAACATGACACATACAATGAATGTGTTACTTCCCCCAAGGGGGGGTTTATTGATGAGTTACTAATCCATGAAACAATAAACAAAAATAAGAAATTGGAAATGCCAATAACCAGGAAAACAAAATAAAACAGGAGATTCAAAGAACAGTATGAATTTACAAAGTTAAACACAGGGTGATTTTAAAAAGATTTCACAGCTACATTAAACATCAAATATCCCTGCCCTGGTTACTGGGCCCAAGTATTCAGTTTAGAATTTCTAGATCCCAAGTCTAGTTGAATTCTGGCTGGAACTGTGCATAAGACATCTTGCTCTAGAGCCCATCAGGAGAAATGCCATGGGAGCTGGCATACCTGTGTCTAAGGAGAAACAGACCTTCTTCACTGAATTCCGTTCAAATCTACTTAATGAAGGTCAAGGAGCTCATATCTCTCAAAGACTCCCATTATAAAATATGTGGAAAAATATCTGAGTTCACTTCAAAAACGCAGGAATTCTTAGAAATATTATTGATGGAGAAGAATAAAATGAGGATTGATAATGTGTCATGAGTTTTGGCAAAAGTGAGAATATTGAGAATGTAATTTCCATTTGGGTGTAGTGGACCCAAGCCTGGCTGAAGTGAGTTGAGGTGAGAATGGGGGTGAGAAAATAAACAACTTTTAAAGGAGCTTGACTGTGAAGCAGAGGCCAGACATGACACACTAACTGGAGGAGGTTGCAGAGCCCATGTAGGCTTCTTTAATGTCATGTTTTTATGTTTGAGAGAGAGAGAGAGAAATTGATGATCAAGGTGAGGGAGGAGACAGATGCAGGTGCAAAGTCCTCGAGCCAAGGTGAAGTGGTGTCCAGAGTACAGTGGAAATGCTGGACGTGGTTCATGAACTGTGTCCAAAGAAAAGGCAGAACACATTGGTAGATTCTGTGACAGATAAATTAGCTCTCTTGTGATTTCTTCTATTTTCTCAGTAAGAATGAGACAGATGGGCATAGTTTTGGAGGTTTAAGTAGAGATGAGATGGCATAAAATAGTTGTTCTGGACACTGAGAGAGTGACTTGACCAGAATTTGCAATAAAATTGTAGAGTAACATTGACAGCTCATCTGAGATTTGTGGTCATTAGCTTAGAATGAGCTTGAGTTGTTTGCTTGACTATTATTATTATTATTATTATTATTATTATTATTATTATTATTGAGGCAGAGTCTTGATCTGTTGCCAGGATGGAGTGCAATGGCACAATCTTGGCTCACTGCAACCTCTGCCTCCCAGGCTCAAGTGATTCTCCTGCCTCAGCCTCTCGAGTAGCTGGGATTACAGGCAAGCGCCACTGTGCCCAGCTAATTTTTTTAGTTTTAGTAGAGACGGGGTTTCACCATGTTTCCCAGGCTGGTCTTGAACTCCTGACCTCAGATGATCCACCTGCTGTGGCCTCCCGAATTTCTGGGATTACACGCATGAGCCACTGTGCCCAGCTGCTTGACTATTTTTCTCCAGCCATTTTTTGCCGCACTTGTGCCAATTCTGGGTAGGCAAGAATTGATCTGACCAGCTCCAAAATGTTGCCCAGAATTTTGGTGGGCACCTAAGTGTGTTTAGGAAGGAGTAATTTTAATGACAAATACTTAAATTTAAGCTTGGCAAAGAAAGAAGTGGAGAATGTGTGTGAGAGGGGTTGAAGGGAATGTGGAGCAGTGAGAAGTGGCAGAGTCTATGAGTTGGAAGTCGTAATGGAGTAGAAATCTAAGCAGTGGAAAGAGAGAGATGTGCTGGAAAGATGGGAAGTAAGAGTCAGGCATCAAGTGGAAATGCTTGACATCAAGATTTTGGAGACAGTTCAGTTACTGGTAAACTAAAAGGTGTAAGGTAAACATGGGAGAGGAGATGGCTTAGTTGATGTGGAAGAAAAGGTTATTCAAAGTGATAGCAAATAACTATAAGACCAGCGTATTGAATGGATCATCTACATGCATGTAGAATTTATCACAAATGATGCCACCATTTGTCATGGAGACAAAGAGTGAGTCAGATGCTGCAATATTCAGTGAATTTGAGGGTGTGATCCAGAAATTTGTGGCTGACTACATCAAAGAAGGGTAGCAGGTGTTATAGTCTGATGGCATGCACTTCAACAAAGCAAGCTTCTTGAGAAAGGTAGGGAATAAAATGATCTCTAAGCGGAGGGCCCTCCTCTTTCTCTACGTACTGCAGTGCATTGAATATGGGGTGGGGTGGCGGGGGAATTAAAAAAGAACACTGCAAGTGTAGCTCAGAGGCCAAGGGAGAGCCAGGTGTCAGTTGGAGCAAGGAAAGGGAACAATCAGCTAGGAGCCTAAGGATGGAGGAAATCTCCATGATTTCCAGACTCAGAATTTCAGCGGCACTGTGGAAAGGTTAGGGAAGATTCATTTATCTTAGGAAATGTGTCAAGTCATATGGAGCAAAATGCTAAAATGATTATGGGAGGCTTGGACTACCGACGATAACTAAGGGAAAATTCAATATGAAGCAAGTTGGAGCTAGTTCCGATGGCCTCTCGGGGAAACTGAGTAATCAGCCCAAATATAGCCTTTTCCTTAAGGTCCTGTAGGCTGTTTGTTGTGGTGGGCAGGGAGTTCAGACATCACCTCCTTGAGGGTGTTCTCTCTGAGAATCTTATCTGACATGACACTGGCCATCCTTCTCTATCTCGTTTTCCTGTACATTTTTCTTCACCACATGCATCACTGCCTGAAACTATATTATTTATGTATTCATTTATTTGTGCCTCTAAAACATGTTTCAGGAAAGAAAGAAACCTTGTCAGGTTTTGTTTATTGCTGAATTTCTATGATCTGGAACACACCTGGCACACATTGAGTGAACACTCAACGGATATATGCTCGAGTTAATGTTTCCTTAAAAAATAATAATGAGGAACTATCATATTTGAAGTATTCTGAGTTCACAAGCAGAAAAACAAAACTATTTAAATTATCTTTATTATTCCTTTACTTTATTCTTCTTTATAAAAAATAATGAAAAACGATTAAGATGCCAATTTTTCTTTTCCCAAGGAGAAATGCTTTTACTAATAAGTGACTGCAAATCTTTGTGATGGAGAGAGGGTTAGAGGAACAACTTACATTTCTTGAGCATCTATTCTTATGTCAGGAACTAAGCTGGGAGTATATTTTTACATATATCATATCATACTTACAACAATTCACAAGATAGATTTTATAATATTATTCACATTGAACAATGAGGAAACGAATGATCAGAGAGGTTGAATAATTTGCTCAAGATTACACAGCTAGTCAGCATAATTGTTGACATTTAGATGAAGTCCTAACTGAGTTTAAAACTTTTGTCTTCTCCTTTAGACCATAAGATTCCACAAAAAGCAAAGGGAAATGAACAACTGGAGGCTGCATGGGTGCCCTAAATGCTAGGCCTCAGGGAGAGAGTAGAAAGGAATCAACTTTTACTAGGTGCTTATTATTTACCAAGCCCTTTTGTTAGAATATGCACACACATTACCTCATTTAATCCTCACAACAATACCAAGAATTAAATATTGTCATTAAAGGCAAGAAACCCTAGTTCAGAAAGAGAAATTACATTTACCCTTGAACTAGCGTAGCCATGTGATTAAGTTCTGGCCAATGAAATATAAGCAGAAGTTGTTGGGAAGAACTTCTAAGATGTTTTAGGAAGACCACGTACAGTGAGAGAAAACCCTCATTTGCTTTTCTGCTTTTTTTCCTTACTCCAATCTGGAGCATCTGGCCAGATGGCTAGCACTCCAGCAGTCGTGATAACTAATGAAAAGACTTGGAAATTGGAAGCCAGAGCTAATATTGTAGAACAAAAAGACAGAGGAGGCTGGGTTACTGATGATGTCCCAGAACCCACCACACCAGACCTGGCTTTCCTTGGCTTTTATGTGTAAGAATAGACCTTTTTCTGTTTAAACAACTGTTATTTTAGGATTTCCAGCATATTCAGCCAAAACTTATCCTAATTAATACAGACATGGAAATTAAAAAAGTGTCAATACACTCAGTACCTGAAGTTCATCTTTTCAGTTAATTAAGGGAAGAGAATTTAATAAGCTTTCAATAATATTAGCCAAAGGGAACAAAGAAAGATACAAGGAATGATGACAGAGGGTGGGAGGGCCAGAGGGATAAAAGGAGAAAATATTTTGGAACTGAAGTTCCTCAATGATCTTATCTGTTTGTGTATCAAAACCCTGAAGAATAGGAAGGAAAGCAAGGAAAAACATAAAATATATAATGAGGACACTTGGTTTTGAATATTACTCTGTCACTGAATTACTATGTGATTTGGGAGAATTTACCTGATATGTTTAATCCTAAATTACCTAATCTATAACACAGTTTTAATACTGCCTGTAGATTTCAGAGTGTTGCTAAAAAGGTTAAGTTGAATATATTTTACATTTTTTTATAAAAAGTAAAGTACCATGGACTTATTTTTTTGGTTGCTGGGCATTCAATTCCCATTTTTAACAATATCTCTCTATGCCCTTAAGCAATTGTCTTTCCTATTACATAAAGTCTATTGACATAATAAATAATTAGGGGGTCTACACAAACTAAACAAGGGGCTTGCATGTGATCCAAGGTAGGTCAAACAAGATACCCTATCTGTGGAATTTAAATCCCAACTAAAGGGCAAAGAGGCTAAAAATCCTTTCTCTTTATCCTAGTAGGGTGGCCACTTTCCATTGGTTTTGGTTAGGAGGCCTCTCTGGAGGGTCCTGCTTTTTCTGTCTAGGGCTGCCTTGGTTCTTGTCTATTTCTAGCGCTGGCTCTCCAGGTTTGCAATGATCGTAGGCACTCCCAAAATCTTTTCAATAAATTCTCCTTTGTTTAAGTTTATCGAAGATAATTTATGTGGTATGAAATCAAAAATCCTAACTGAAATATTAATATATGTTATATAAATATTGTTATTGCTACTGCTACTTTTAATATCAGTAAAAATAATATGTCTGTTTACCACTTTAGACAGAAATAGCCAAGTCTTGATTGGACAAATAAATGAAGATATCAACTTCATGTCATTCCTTGGAGCCCTGGCAACATTTTCAACTTCTCTTCTTCAAGAGACTATCAATTCCAATCAATGTTATTACCCATCTCCAGAAAGCTCTCAGCAACAGTTTTAAGGCACCTTTCTAAAGCTTGAAATTTGCCAAATCAGTCACAGTAAATCCAAGTCTATGCTATTAAAACATAGCAGCAGAGGGAAAAACAGTTTAAGAATGTGAGCAAGGAAGGATAAATCACAGACAGAAAGATAAATTAGCAACCTAAAAGAGCAATGACTTAAAAAGGGAGCAGCCATTCTAATTTATAATGCAAAAGGCTGCACTGTCATCATCCATCTTAGCTTGCAAGCAGCATACAAGGCTTCTTTGCAATTTCAATAATCAGTTTTGATATCCACATTAAAAGCCCCTCAACTTCATACTGCATTAAGAGGATGCTAATGTACCAGGCTCCTGAATGTCTCCCACTTTATCCCTTGGAACTTATGAATAGACAATTTAGAAACTATAAAATGTTTTCTCACTCTAATGGAAGGGAGGTGAAGCTTAAAGAAAAGTACCTGAATAAAGAAGTACTGAATATTAATCTAGATCCATAATGCTTTGAAGTAGAGGGGATCAAAGAGCATTCTTCTTATCAGCTACTCCTCTCTTCTCCTTCCCAATAGCAAGTAAAATATCCAATCTTGTGAACTTTTTGGCTGCTCAGCCCCAGATCACCTCCAAGCCTCCAAATACTTCCTGAACTCCCCTCTTCTTTCCTTTTACTTAGTTTGTCCTGTAATTAAGTAGCTTTTTCCAGCTCTTGGAAATTTTCCTGTAGCCCTTAATTCCTTGTTGCCTTGGAGGGTAAATTGGCAGGCCCTTCTAGTTTTATACATTGTCATACTAATCACTATAGAAAAACTGTCAAGAAATCATAAAAATAATAAACTAGAGAAATGATAAATATTTCCAGAATTGTACACAGTATGTTGTCTCTGCTGCTTCATTTCTAACTCCCTTACAGATGTGGTAACTACAAGTCCTGCTGAGTTCCTGCTCTCTAATTTTATTGTTAACGATGTGGCTCATCTTCATCCCTACCCTTTGATCTTGTTTCTCTTAAAGGTCATGCAGAATCCTTCCTCAACAATAGTCTCCTTGACAGTGTTTGATCTGAAGATTCCAATTAGTAGTTTTATTTGGATAATTTGAACTCTGTGTTGGCCAGGTGAAGTGACACCTCTTCACATGTCATTGCCCAACCCAGCCATCATTAAAACACCTTTCAGCATAAAAACATGGTGCAGAATCCAAAGGTAGAGACCAGGAACAACAGGAAGGGATAATGTTGTGCTTTGCACATTTCTTTGGATTTCAACTTTTCCCATGACTTGTTCTCTAACACCACAGGCAGAATGGAAACAGATAGCACAACTTCACAACTGAAACCATAATGTAAGAAAATGCTGTAATGTGCAGGGTGATTTGTATCAACTATAAAGTTGCTCTCTGTGATGATTTACTAATAAGTTTCAACCTCTGTGAAACTTCTATGGCACAAAGTAAAAGCAATGAATTCTTAGTAGCAGCCAACAGAGCTGAATGAGAAACATGCCACCTTCACATTATCATGATTACATGTCTACCTGTACTGCCACTAACCCCTGCCATCATGTTGCCCTTGCCACTGCACCATGTTCCAGGAGAAATCATATTAGAAAAATTTTGAGTTACTTGTCTTTATTGAGCCTATATTTGAGAAGCCATACATGGCTAAGCTCTCCACTATAGTAGAACCATGTGAGAATGGGACCCCTACATATTTATATACCCTAAGTGAGAGGTAACTTGACTTTATTTATTCAAACTGAGAAGACAGGAACACTGATGCTATCAAATACTGTTGGCAGAAATAATGCAGATTAGTAAATGCGATGAGAACATGATTTTTTCTATAAACAAAACATAATTAAATCCCACAATTAAAACCCAATAAAACAGATTTTTTTTATTTTATTATTATTATTATTATTATTATTATACTTTAGGTTTTATGGTACATGTGCACAATGTGCAGGTAAGTTACACATGTATACATGTGCCATGCTGGTGCGCTGCACCCACTAACTCGTCATCTAGCATTAGGTATATCTCCCAATGCTATCCCTCCCCCCTCCCCCCACCCCACAACAGTCCCCAAAGTGTGATGTTCCCCTTCCTGTGTCCATGTGTTCTCATTGTTCAATTCCCACCTATGAGTCAGAATATGCGGTGTTTGGTTTTTTGTTCTTGCAATAGTTTACTGAGAATGATGATTTCCAATTTCATCCATGTCCCTACAGAGGACATGAACTCATCATTTTTTATGGCTGCATAGTATTCCACGGTGTATACGTGCCACATTTTCTTAATCCAGTCTATCATTGTTGGACATTTGGGTTGGTTCCAAGTCTTTGCTATTGTGAATAATGCCGCAATAAACATACGTGTGCATGTGTCTTTATAGCAGCATGATTTATAGTCCTTTGGGTATATACCCAGTAATGGGATGGCTGGGTCGAATGGAATTTCTAGTTCTTTTAAAGATAGCTACAGCTATCCATCTGTAGCTGGATGCAACCATCCAACCAAAATATATTAAACTCTATTGAATGCTAGGCCTTGTAATAAGTGTTAAGAGTGCTAAAATGAATAAATATCATCTCTGCTCTCAAGAACAGTAGTCTAGTGGTAGAATAACATATGTACAAGGATCTAACAGCAGATTTCTTCCAAGATCACAGCATTTCTGAAGGCTGGGAAAGAGGTCCCAGAGGGGTCATGGAAAGATTAACATCTTCTGGGCTGGGGGTGGCTGGTGAGCACTGATATTGAAAAGGATTGATTATCTAGGAGGAGTATAACTTTTTGGAATACAGAATGAAATGAGATCATTAAGGATATGGCTCATCTCCATGAGAGATGAGCTGTCAGTAGAAACAGCAGTAATCACTGAGCCCAAAGCATGGCTAGAGTCATCTCCCTACCTCCCTTCTTTGTACTTTCCAAACAGTTTAGAAAGAGACTGTGTAACTTTGGGGTTTGTTTCACAATGAACACCTGGGACCACTTTCATTTCCAACTCATGGAGGCCAGTAAATTCCTGCCCTAATGACACTGTCCTTGGACTTCATGACATGAGGCCCTCTCTGTCACTGCATTTGAGATATCGGCCGACATCACTTGGGAATAACCTAGCTTCCTCCTTGTCCTTAATTTGGTAGTTAGAAGCTACTATTTTGGAGGGCATTGAATCTTCCTGCAGTTCCCATGCACTAGATAGTAAACCACTAACAATTTGCACCCAACAGCTTTACAGAGGTGTTGGAAGGATAATCAATTACCAGGCTAATGCTGATTCCCCAGTTTTCCCTGCCTTCAATTTCTCCTCCATCAAATCATCTGCTATAATGTTGTCAGCTTAATCTTTCTGTAACACATTTCTAAGTAAAGCACTCCCTTTCTCAACATCCTTCAATGTCTTCTTACTGTCTATCAAAATTCTCACCAGCCAGTAAAATTTCTCAATGATCTGGCCTCAAACTACTTTTCCAGCCACACTTTTTGTATGTGTGTGTCTCTTCTTCCTAAACTTAAACCATAATATATTGAAATATCGTTTGAAAGATCCCAGGTACAGTTGCAGTACCAGGAATGTCAGTAGATAATAAATAATAATTGTGCAACAGAACCTGGGCCTTGATGGAGAAATAAATTTTATTTTACTAAATACAGAACTAATAAAAATAATAAAACAAATCATACAAATATGCAAAACAACTGAGCTGATTATTCTCCATTTGCCTCTCCCTATCCCCACCCTCCAATCCATTTTCCATCTTTGTGACCTAAGGGACTGACCACGGGTTCCTTTGCCCTTTGACTTTTGGTCGAGTTCAGCCAACAGGAGACATCAAAAAGAGACAAACAGGCAGAAGGAGAAAGATGGCAGAGCAGCTCTCTTCTTGCTCCTTCCTGCTTGACACTGCAGCTCTTGTGGCTGCAGCATTTTATGCCACATTAATCGTTTCTTCCTCCTGCTTCTTCAGGCCTGCAGTAGTGACCACTTCCCACTGTTGCTAGCCATTGGGCATCTCAATATCCTTGCCTACACTTCTGTGAATACCTTTATCAAGTGTCATTTACAATCCCAGCCAGATGTACTTTTTTCTTGCCTAGCCAATGACAGCTACAATGCTGGGGTAAACACACAATGACGAAGTATAATACCCTCAGATGGCCTTCATCTGAGGCTAATGACACACTTGGGAGAGGATCTGGAGAGGGTAAGCTGACACCACTACAAACCACTACATTTCCCTTCTTGTACTTAATGACCTTCCTTATTTTTTATGCTGGGAGAATAAACTCGGAGCAAATGAAGCAGACATGATGATGTAAGAAGAGAGTAATTTAAGTTCGAGGCTTTATTTGATCTCAAATGCAGGGGAATTTATAACAGGCTGAAGTCTAGGGACATGATTTGTCCTCAGTTTCCCTTGCTGTGCATAGGTAATGAGACTGAAATTGATAACAAACTACCCAGAGAGTCACAGTCAAGTCTAGAAAAGAATTTGGCAAACTAATGACTGTGCTATTAAGACTGCCTTCTTCTCCAACCAGCCTCCCCTTGCCTGTGCCTGAAACGAGTTGTCTCTGCATCTCTTTTCCATTATTCTCTTGCACACCAAGCACTGGCTAGTTTGGAAGTAAATATGTGAAATTCTGTTCCTAGCTAATAGCTGACTATGCTTTGAGACACTTTCAGAGGTGTCTTAAGAGAGCAGTCTCATGGCCAAATTGCATTGCTTTGTCTAATAATATGATGTGCTTTTGTCAAAAGTAACATATAATATGTTAATTTAAAGACTGTTTGGCTAGGTCTACTGAAAATGAGTCCACAAAAGTGATGCAGGAAATTCAGAGGTGTAGTTGAACATTCACAACTGAGTACTCTAATACCTCTTTATAACAAAACTGTAACCAGTTTATTGCAAAATCTCAGCTCTGTTGGGGATAAAGTAAGAAAGACTTTTTATTTTTTGAATTGCTTTCTTCAAATATACTGTATTCATCAGGAGTTCTACAGAGAAACAGAACCAACAGGAAATGAGGCCCATGCACATTGAGGAGGGCAAACTGCTTTACTTAACCTATCAATTAAAATAGATAGGATATTTTAAAATAAAAATTATTTATTTATATTATATTATATACATAATTATGTTATTTATTTTAAAAAATAAAATAGAGGGTATTTCAATCAGAAATACCCTCACCGACACACCCAGAATAATGTTCAACCAAATATCTGGGCACCCAGTGGTCCAGTCAATTGACACATAAAATCAGACCTCACATGGTTTTTGAGTTTCCCTTTGCTGTGACACTTGAATAACATCCCAGGCAAATCCCATGACTTTGCAAGCACTTTCAGTTTTGGAACTACATTCCATGCCACTTTAAAACTCCAATCTCATACCAAATGAGCTTCCCCTCATCACTGGCTCAACATTTGGCCTTTGCTCTTTTACTCATCCTCCCAGTGTAGCCCCTTGTGAGATGGGGACAGAGTCTGGGGATGTATCATCTCTTTAGCTCTCCTTTCAAGGCCTAACTCCAGAAAGAATAGGGGAGGCAGAGATATACTTAGGTAACTGTCCACTCATTGGTCCAGAAGAGTTCTCCCTGACCTCTCTCTGATTCATGGCCTCCATGTGGATGGAGCATTGCTTTACCTGGGGGCATGTTCAGCTTTGACTTAATCCCCTGTCTCTGAAGGCTCCTGCAGAAAGAATCCATCATATTGCTCTTCCATCCCCAAAGGAATATAAGCCGTTGTACAGCTGAGGGTAGGATATTGTTACTTGACTAGCAGTAACATGGCCAGCTTACAATTCCTCCCTCCTCTGTAATATTGTATGTTAACCCTCTTGTGGAGTCATAGGAGCTACTGAAGCACTCTTCTTCCTTTTCTAGTATAGCATAGCTACAAACTAGGAGTTCTAACATCAACATCTAACATCTAACATCTTGGCATTATGTTACTGCTGGTTCTCTCATCACCTTCTAGCATCTCCCAGGCCTAGGATTTTGACCTATGAATCATCTTAGAAAAAATGACGTTCTTCACTGACTTTCAAAACTATATGCTTCTACAGTGAAAATATTTGCTAGCATTGGCTAATGCTAAAACCTTCCCATTGGCTTGTTGCCTATGACCTGCTAGCTGTTGAGAGAGATTTCTGAGGCATTCTGTTGCATCTTTTTGTACTTCCTGTGCTGAGCTTTGCACCTCCTGGGCTCTGTCTGCCTGTCAAAACACCCCATTACCTCGTACTAAACTTTCCCTCACCTGTCATAGCAAGTTTCTACTGCCTATTTCTAGAGTCTAGACTTTTTTCTCTCATCTTTACCCACTGCACTTCACTTTTTAACCTCTACTGCACTCCAGTACCTGTTTTACTTCTGTCTAATTCCTGACTCTCTCATTGCTATTTACTTCTTCCAACAAGGTCATGTTATGAGAGAGGATCACTTTCAGTTTTATTTAGTTTGTCTCAGGCTGCTGTGGCCAGTCAAGATTATTTTGGATCCTGAATTTGTCATAATAAACAGTAGGTATTTATCCCAAATCTAAAGTAATGTCTATAATTTGTTAATGGGTTTTGGAGTTATTCAGACCTCTGCTTGAATTCTGGTTCTGCCGCTTGTGACACACGGCAAATAATCTCTCTGATCTATAGATTCTTAATCTGTAAAATAAAGTTAATGTTAAAATAAATAAATAAATAAATATGTTAATAAAGTTGGTGTTCAGATCAAGCAAGGCATATTTCATCAAATCTAAAATACTATTGATTTCAACACATACTTCTGAGATATTAAAATATAAAAGCAATGTGTATCATAGAATTGATGCAATAATATATGTGCAATCTCTCAGCCCAATACCTAACCAAGAGCAAGTGCTGAGAAAATAAGAATTCACCTCCAACTCCCTTGTGTGTGCCTTATCGTGACCTTACTGCCTTCTTCCTCTTCAAAAAATCTCTCAAAGTTACAGGGAAAAAAAATGCCAGAAGGGAAAGTAAGGAATGAATAAAAGATCTGAGAATACTTTTGATCTTTCCTTTTGCTTAAACAGAGGCTTTTCTTCATTTAAAGTCTAAATAGTACTAATCCCAGATGTACAGTTTCCTGTAGAAAATGCTTGTTCCACTTTTGGAACTAGAAGACATTTCAAGAACCAAGATTCAAAGATAGTTTTTCACTTAAGAAAAATGGAATGTTGCTTAGCTTTCATTGTCACATGCCCAAGATCACAGTGTGTGTCTTGCCACAGGTATGTTTGGCCTGATGTCTCATCTTTTTGATACAAAAATATTATTTTTTACAGTAGGCATCTGTATGGCTGGCAGAAAAGTTTGGAAAGATAAACAGTACTAGATTATAAAGAAGCATTTGGTCATGCTAATTAATTCAAATTTTTCTCCTCAAAGTGATGGGAGAACATAGAAAGATTTTATGTAGTTATGAATGAGATAATCAGGTAATCATATTTCCACTTCCAAAAAATCATTCAGGGGCAATGTGATGAAAAACTGCATGAATGAAAAAGTAGAGCACTAAATCTATACTGGAGCCAAAATCCACAAACGATCTAAAATTCTAAGTGAAAATAAATATATGGTAGAAGAGCAATGGTCCAAATGCAGTTTAACACAGGGTCATCCAGCCATACATGTGGTCTCCATCAAGTAGAAAAAACAATGGCTTTAATATATACAGTTGGTGATTGCTTACATATTCAGGTTTCAGAGAGGAAATCCTAAAAGTAAAAAAATGCAGAAACTGTGTTAAGGCAGTTCAAGAGACTCTATGTAGCCTACGATTTTGCAGTAACAGTGATTATAGTGCTTAGTTTACATTGCTATAAAGACAGAAATGCCATAGGTATTTCAAGGAATATCAAGATATTCCATGGAACACCTGGATATCAGGTCTGGGCGCCAAAAATATTCTTTGTACTTATAGGCATCTTAAGGTAAATCTTGAAAAGGATTTTAAGACTAATAATTTTCACCTTAATGTCTGAAAGAAAATACCTAAAAAGGTATTCTCTCTGAAGGCAGCAAAAACACTCTAAAGAAGAAGAAAGTCAAGGTACCTCGGTTGTTTCTTGAGACAGTTATTCACATTATGCCACTGTAATATCATCTCCAGGAGATTCCTACAGCTTCCTTAGAAAGGAATCTTCCTTTAAGAGCTTAATGACACATAAAGAAAGAATATCTATAGAAATATTGGCTAATTAATCATGGAGTCTCTGGAGACAAAATAAAGGGAAGAACCTAACTGGGGGGGAAAAAAAAGAAAAAGAAAAGAAGGCTTGACTGAGCCACCGCTGAGAAAGAGGTGCAACAAAACTTGAGTGGACCTCCATAGACTTTGGAGGCAGTATATACCACATTATGGTGTGCTGTTTGGACTCACTGGCCAGGTGACTTGAACAGCTGTTATCTTTGAGGGGGATCCAGAGGAAGAGAGGTCTCGCTGCTGTATTGTGCTGCAGCACAAGCAGCTATTCCACTTTATCCTTGTTATTGTGCTTGTCCTGTGATGCCATGTCAGGGGGTTGTATGGAGTCTATAGCAGGTCTCAGGGAGTATATCATGATGGAGGTCACTAAGATTAGGGTCAGTTCATTGAACGTTTAATGAGAGTCCAATATGGGCCAGGATTTTTCTAGGTGCTTGTGAACTGTCAGTGGGCACAAAAGAAATGACATCGAGGAGTTAACATTCTGGTGGGGGGAAAGACAATAAAATTTAAATGGTAAGTAAATTATATAGTATATTAGAAAGTGAAAAGCGCTTTTACTTTTACAAAAAAGTAAAACGAGTAGAGTAGATCAGGAGTTCTGGTGAGAGAGGAAGGGAAAGCTAGGCCTCCTGGAGAATGTGAGATTCAAGCAAATGCTAGAAGAGGAGGGAGTTTCCACGTGGATATTGGGATGAGGGACATTTCAGACAGAATAACAGCAAGAGCAAAGGCTGACATGGCATGAAGAAAAGTATGGAGGACTATGTACAGAAAGACAAAAGAGTAAGAAGGAAAGTGGATGTCAGAAAAGTAATGGAGGGTCAGGCCAATTGGGCCTTTACTTAGGTTATGAGAGAAAGAGGATGGAAAGGTTTGGTACCAACTGTAAGCAGATTCTGTGACATGAAATAGGGGAGGTCACCTAGAGTTGGCCATGAAGGACAATGGGGAAGAGAAAGTTTCCCAGTGGCTGAACCTTGTGTGATATATCTTGGAAGAGGAGACTAAGGTTCCACATCCAAGTTTGTTCATAGGCTGTGGCAAATAGTTGCTGCTACACAAAGAGGGCAGAGAAGAATATTGAGGTATCCAAGGAATGTGCTGGAGTACTTTTGGATACTCCATGCCTGGTGGTAGAAAGCAAGAAAAATCTCTGTTTGTGAAATGCATTCAGGGTCTCAAGGGTTAGATTCATCAAGTGTAAAGGTTTGGGTTTCACACTGGGTAAGAATATCCACCAGCTGGGATGCAGGCTGAAGGCTTATCAGGTAAACTGGAATGAGAGACCTGATGACCAACAATGCTATGTTCTATGATACACCGAAAACATCACAAAGTTGGGATTAAAAATTTTCTGAAGCTTTCAAAGTTACACAAACTTGGTCTGCTGCCAAATACTAGTTGTAGAACATTAGACAAGTTACTTCGCTCCCCTAAGCTACAGTTTATTTATAAACCAGGGCTAATTAAAGCACCCACATGAAAATGCTGAGAGGATTAAATGAGATGATGCACGCATAGAACTTAGCAGAGTGTTATTTTATTATTAATAAACCAAAATCAGTTACTCCATTATATAGCATTTTTATTTAATTTGCCTTAGATAGGAGCATAGATAATTAATCTATAGGCAGGAAAGTAGAGTATTTGAGTGCAGATCCTATCAACTGGGAGTCTGTGGAAGTCCTTATTGCTTCTGTTTACCCAGTAAATTAGAAAGAAGCAGCATCAGCTGAGAGTGGGGATAGGTTTTGAGAGTTTAAAGAGAGGCAAAGGTGTGAAATACTCATCCAGAATTTAAGGAGAGAGAAGAGACTTGGAACATATAATATGATTACCTGGAGAAAGCCATGTCTTTTATACAAATAAGAAGTTGCACCTGGATAGTGTCTGAGTATTAGGAGAGATTAAATCTATAAACCTTGTAATATTTTGTTCATATCACATGGAATTCAGGTGACCATGTGGCAAGGCTGTCTATGAATGGTACATCTTATCTTCTTACCCTTAAAGTCAGGCATACCCTGCCCTGCTGTGCTCTGTCATCAGGAGGAACTGCTTAAGCAAGCCCTGATGTCATAATTAGAAGGCAAGTGCTTTTGGTCCACACCTCTAGGCTGCCCACTACTCTTGTTCTACTACTCTCATCCCACCCAGGTCGAGGACTTCTGGAAATTTCTTAGACACAACCATCTGAAGGCAAAAAAAAAAAAAAAATGGAATAGGTACTGGAAAGTGAGTCATGCATAACTAATATGGTCTTATGATCAGGAGCAGAAATGGTGAGTCTAATGTCAGCAGCTGTGACAGCAGTGTCTGCAACAGATTGATTTTTTTATATGACCTTGGCTGTGGACCCGGCAGCTGCCTAGTTTTTCTTGCTCCTGCCTGTTTGGCAAACCTTGTTCTATAGGTTCCTGTGATTGTATGTATGAACTACCTTCTCTCCCATTCATAGATTCATCTACTTTCTTTTCTTTTTTTCCTTTTTTTTTTTTTTTTTTTTTGAGATGGAGTCTCACTCTGTCACCCAGGCTGGAGTGCAGTGGTGCGATCTCAGCTCACTGCAATCTACGCTTCCCGGGTTCAAGTGATTCTCCTGCCTCAGCCTCCCGAGTAGCTGGGACTACAGGCTCGTGCTACCACGCCCAACTAATTTTTGTATTTTTAGTAAAGACGGAGTTTCACCATGTTGGTCAGGCTGGTCTCAATCTCTTGACCTCGTGATCTGCCCGCCTCGACCTCCCAAAGTGCTGGGATTACAGGTGTGAGCCACTGTGCCTGGCCAGATTCATCTACTTTTTAAGGGAGCCAGCACTGGTTTCAGTTGCTTGGAACTGAGAAGGCTGACTGACAGTGGTGACTATGACTTGCATGAGAAATAAAAGATCACTGAATCTAAAAACAATCCCATCAATCAGGATGATTTATCTCAGTGCATATGGCAGTTTGTGTAAATGTATAATTAAATACATGAGTTTCAGAAATTAGCTGGATTCCATGTTATATTCCTAGAGTTCTTGTATGAAGAACAATCAGAGAATCCTTCAGGACAAATGCAGAGTTCAAGAAATTCTTTTGGACAATAGTGGATGAGCCAATAAAACTGGGATATGAATGCTCACAGCAGCTTTATTCAACATCACCCCATACTAGAAACAACCATATACCCATCAGGAGACAAATGGAAAAACAAATGTGATGTGTGATATAATGGAATATTATTTGGTAATAAAAAAGAATGAACTATTGAATAGGCAACAACATGTATGAATCTCACAAAACTTTATATTAAGTGAAAAAATCAGGCAAAAAAGAGTATATACTGTACTATTCCTTTTATATGAACTTCTAGAACTGGAAAAACTAATCTACAGTGATGGCAATCAGATCAATGGTAGCCTGGGGCAAGGAGTAAGAGAGACTGCAAAAGGGCACAAAGCAATTTACTGAGTGATGGAAATGTTGTATAATTTGAGTGGGGGTGGTAGCTACAAGGGTATATACATAATCAAATCTTATCAAATGTATCACACTTAAAACATGTGCATTTCATTTATTTAAATTATACCTCAACAGAGTTGGTTTAAAAATTACATGCTGGTGGGACATAAATTTCTGGTAAACTTAAGCTCTAAACTAGCAGGGTAGTTTGGTATAGACTTTGGAGACAAACAGCTGAGTCTGAATCCAAGACACTACATCCCGTTAGGAGCTACGTAACCCCGGGAAAATTGCTGCAGATATAGAAAATTGGTATCCTCATGTCTTTTACAGTGTGCTTAAAGGAGATAACACATGAAACTTCCCAGCATGTAGCAGAAACTCAACAAATAATAGTTTCAATAAATAACTGAATGGATTAATGGTGCCGTAATTAATGGTACATACAAGCTTCCTTCTGAGCAAAGCAGATATTAGTAATTCCTTGCATGCAGATTGCTGTGTGGTAAGAAATTGTCACTGCACTAAAAGGTCACTATCTATAAACACAAATGAAAAAGGTCTAAGGCTTATGACATGGTCTGGCATGAGTCTAAGTATTCCATATCCTGACATATATTATTGAGCATCACAGCTCTCTTGAAGGAGTCTGAAGCTGTACAGTATTAGAACATGTTCTTTGGAGTCAAGACAGTCCTGGTCTGCTGCCATTTAGTCATTAAGAAATTTGGGCATCACGTCTTTTCCTTAAACCTCAGTTTTTCATCTGTAAATGGGAGTATATACAATAATCACCTCAAAGAGTTTTGGTAAGAATTAAATGAGATAATGCAAGCTAAGCATTTAGCACAGTATTATATTGTAATTAATAAATCAATATATTTTCTACATTTATTTAATTGACCTACTCATTGTGGTCCACTTTTTATTTGTGATACCTTTCCACTAAGCAACATATAGAATAAGTCCAATTTAATATTTGAAGGACTTTGGAGGAGCAAGAAATTATATTATAGGAAATTAAGATTTTGCATGGTTCCAGTTATAACAATAAGCTTACTATGTTAAAGCATATTTTAGACTCTTCATACTTATAACTAAGAAAGAAATAGGAATACTCTGAAGAGAAAGATTAGCATAGCTTCTCTTGACAATTACTTTAGGCATCATTCCAGAAGAATCTTCAAGGAGTTAAGCACATATCCAAAACCTCCATGGGTACCTCTCTAGAACTGGCTGGTGTAGCTAGAACAGTTAGCTAGAAGTATGTGCTACGTAAATCATGAATTCTTTGAGGGCTCATTAATCTCTGTATTCCCATTGCTTGCCACATGGTACGCACTCAACAGTTGTTAGCTGGAGTGGGGGTTGGAGGGAAAATAAAAGCAACCAATATCAATAATAGCTTATGTAAGAGAACCTGTGCCTGTCTCTCAAGGCTCCAAGAAGGTACAATTATAAGAATGATTAGAAACCATTTATGAGCAGTGGTGAAAAGGACAGGAAATATTGAAGGAGGCACACCTAGAGAGCATGGAACTTTAGCAACGTAAGCTACTTAATTGATACAGGAAGAAGTTATAAGCAGTGGAAAAATATACCATGTAATTGTGAAAATAAGAGGTTTCCCTTAGGATTTATTTAAAATTAGTCTAAGTAATTGAGCCACACAAAAGATAAAGAAGTCACATTTTAGCACCTGGGAAGCTACACTATTAATTGGCAAAATAAAATATAAGGAGGACAAACAAGCCTGAGATCAAACCTTACGGTTCTTTCTGCAATTCTGAAGACTTAATTTCAGGATATAAAAGTACTCAAAGAGTATTTTGTAATTACAAACGAATGAGAAGATCCATCCAGGAGGAATAATTATATAATTTCTGCCTGGCTTCATTGTGTGAGGCTTAGAGAACAGCAATAAATAGAATCCTCTATCATTATGACTGCTGCAGCCAATGACTCACCATTACGACTGGGACTACAACCTAGAATAGTTTTTTTCCCCTTTGTGTATCATATGAGAAATTAAACAGACTATGTTTCCCAGTAACTTTAAAAAATTTTAGAAAGAAACCCAAATTTGATTTTGTCTCTCACATTCTTGCCAGTAACGAGGATAGCAATAAAGTTGAGCTATTATTAAAAATACAATAAATTTCTGTTTTGAAAATGTTTTTCATTTGCCTTAAACTGCTGGTCTTAACTGATGGGAAATTAATTTATATCTCCAGTGACCCATGGCGCACAAATATTTACAACATCAAAATATCATCTATGTAAATAATTGGGGTTCAGTTTCTGAAATCTTAATATTAACACTATAAATTGCATTAAGAAATTGGCTTTAATCTTGCTAGTGAGTTTTAATTAATGAATATTATAACAACCTCATTATAAATTCACATATGATTTGTAAGAAATAATGACACTAGAAGACTAAAAATGTAATAGATAAAGAAACAGCATGACTATAAACAAGTTACTCTGAAAACAAAAATAAAATCCTAATCTTTTAACTCTCCATTTACCTCAGCCTGATTCAAGAATTTGAAAAATTTTGCCATGTAAGTTGTGCTTATTTAGTCAGTTCCATTACTATTTACAGTGGAAATGTAGTATTTCCTTTCAGTACAAGCTTTGGTAATCTTTCACCAAGTGGACTCAGCCTCGGATGTTTTGCCTGGGGAAAACAAACAGTACAGCACTAAACGGCAGCAGAAGTAATCAGTCCATGATAAGCCGGGCTGTAATGCAGAATTTTCCTCATGTTGACCCTAATAATATATCTGCAGTTTGTTTAACTTACATGTTAGGGATTCAAAGACAAATGAAACCTGTTCCTGAGCTAGTGGACCATGCAATCTCTGAACTTCCACACATAATGATGTCAGGTCCATACTCTGTGTTCCATGGGTGACTGGCTACCCACGTCCACTCAAGCCACACCGAGATCACCTGGTTTAGGTCCCAGTTCTGTCACTTACCAGTTTCCTTACCTGCAACTTATTACTGGCAAGCATATTTCTGAACCAAGCCAACTGCTTACAAATTGAATGAAGGTCATTATAGCATGTGATCCACATTTTACAGTATCTCTTCTTATCCCACCCAAAGAATTTTTTTAAGATAGGAAGTAACACAGAATGTTTGGTATACCTAGCATAACCAAGTCTTCTACCTTCTTGCTGCTTCCTCTACCTTCCTGTTCAAGATTATCAGATTACCTCTAATCTTTGGTCTTTGTGCTATATCTGGGATAAAATGCTGGAGGGTGGAGTTAGACTGTATCCCCCGCTAGAGATTCTCTTTTTGCTCCAGGCTGGACACTCTCCTGTTACTGAACGTTCAGGGACACTGAATCAGAAGCTTTCCGGTAGATCTTCTGAAGCTAGCTCATAATTGAATATCACTCCTGTAGGGTAAATTCCAAGTTTCCCTGAAGGAAACTGGATTGGAAGAAGAAAAAAAGGCGACCCTGAGAGAAAATATCCAGGCCTGAGAGTGCCCAGCAGTGGCAGGCCATGGTGAGGAGCAGCAGAGGTTCTGAGGGAAAAGAGACTGTGTCTGATAATTTGGAAGCCACACTTCCATCGCCACTCCATGAGTGTCCTGGGAGATCATAGTGTAGAAACCCCTGATTCCTGGCACATTGCTTCAGCGCTCCTCTCCACCTTCCCTTTTTGTCCACATAGTCACTGTGAGTGTCTAGAAAGTCCCTGGCAAGGGGAGGGGCAGGACTGCATAAATGACAACGTTGGAGAACAACTGAGCAGTCAGTCTACCTGAATGCAGAAAAATACCAGGGGAGGCAACAGGGCATGAGCTCAAGGAAACAGGATTTAAAATCTGGCTAGAGAGGACCATTCACTAGTTGTATAACTTTTAGCGAATGTTCCCTTCTAGCACAGAGAGAATCTATTTTAGACATAAAAAGGGAAATGAATTATAATGCCGTCTTTCACAACATTGTTGGCATGATCAAATGGAATATCTATGAAAGTGTGTTGTAAGCCATAGCAAACTGTGAACAGGTTTAATGTATATTATTCTATTGTTACAGTGAATAAGATAATGCAAAGTTCTTAACAGCAATACAGCACTTGCTACATACTACCTATTGTCATTGCTGTTACTTTGTAGTTATTATTGTTAAAAGTAAACTATGGATGAGGGCTAATGAAGAAAGATGGATTGGAAAAAGCTAGATTCAAAATTATAAACAGAATGACCTTAACAGCATTAAAGAACACATAAGCTCAAAGAGAAAATCAGAAGAAAAAATATATAAATGTTATCAGTAGTTACCTCTGGGTGAAGAAATTTCAAGTTTAAAAGGGAGATTTATTACAAAGTTTGCTCAGCCTCTTTGAGGAAGTTTGTCCCCATTCCCTAGTCCACTTGAGTAGAGTAGAAGCAACTACGTCTTGTCATTTTACTGTTCCACCCCAGCCTGTGCTATACATGATTGTGATGGGGTGGGCTATTGACCTCAGTTGGGCCCATGAGTCTCTTTCTAAATAATCTAAGTATGAATGGAGAGGGAGTATAATACTTAAGTTTTTCTCTGCATAGATGAGCCATAAATTCTGAAACTTAGGCGTGGCCATGCTTTCTGTCACATGGGTTGGAAAAGGCTGAACTACCAAAATACTTAAGAACACAGGAGAAGTGCAGAGAGGAGCAGAAAGAGGCCACAAGTGAATCTGAATAGTCTTTGAGGCTTTGGAAACACATGTATTTCTATTGTAGTTTCTTTAAGATGAATTATACTTAAAATAAATGCCACTTTTTGCTTATCTAGCTTGACTATGCTTTATTAATGTTTTGTAAAATACAAATGATTCTTTTCTTTATGTTTTTTGTTACTTTTATAAATTTTCCATGATGGTTATGCACTTCTTTTATAAATAGAAAAAATATTTTAAAAAGTAGCTGTGCACATAATAAGTGAACAGAAAGGTAAGATACAGAACTCTAACACCAGCTATTTTGCAATCACTCAGAAGAGTAGATTTTTATATTAGGTTTAAGAAATGATTTCTACCCCCAAGAGTCACTAGGAAAGGGAACGGGGCCTTGCAGAATATTAGCCACTTGGTTTGATCTTAAGTCTCCAGATTCAAATTAACATTAGTAACATTAAGAGTGAATTAACAAAAAGCTCCAGCCTGCTTGATCTCTACTCACATTCTTCTTGCAACTGAGTACTTACTCGTAGCAGTCATGGACTTGGTCCAAAAAAGCTCTTTGCAAAGAAAGTATTAAAAGCAGTGTGATTTCCTTGGCCTGCTCTCTTTATTCTGTTCAAGCACATTAATTTGCCAACTCAACAGAAACTGGTTCTTTTCTATTCCAGAGAAACAGCAGTAAATTTTGAACAGAAATATACAGCAGTAGGGTCTTCTTTTTTCTCTCTCTCTCTCAAATTAAATGCTAGTGCATTTTAAAGACTTTCAGGTTAAATCCCAGATTATTAGGTATTCTAAATTTTGTCTATGCATTTTTTGTTTGCCTTACCCTTAAGTCTTAAATAAGTTCATTTCTTTATTTTCATCTTTGAGGAGAAATGAATTTGCACAGAATAGAGTTCCAAGATGTAGATTGGGGATTTTGAAGAAACCACTACTCTTTGAGATGTATATTCTTTCTCATCAGCACACAGGAAAACAGCAAAGACGGTTTTTCACTGTAGTTTAAGTTGCATACCTTCTGTAAAGTATTTCAGCACAGGTTTAACTGTGAGAAACAACATTCCTGAATATTCCGTTATAAATACGTATAAATATCATGTGTGTCTCTGGCTGATTTTTTTGCTCCCTCTAATAATAGGAAAGACTGCTGCAAGCTATGAGAGATTAACATCTATAAGTTATTTTGCCTTTTGGTTTAGCGGAGTGAGTTGATTTATCTCTGTTAAGCCAAGAATATGGCTCTAAGCTGAGCGTACAATTAGACACGATCCCTTTTCAGGTGCAGAAAATGTGGAGAAAAAAATAAAATGTATGCTTTTTAAACATATTTCTTATTCTAAATGAGGAAATCTAATTTAGGCCTTAAGTGGGAGATTCACAAATATCTACACCTTCCAGCTCCATAAAAATTAAATTACCAAGAGTGATACTCCTATTTGGTAATTTCAAGAGGGACTGCAGCAACATAAACAGATCCAGACTTCAATCTTTGAAATTTGATTTAGCAAAATAAATTATTTGCCTGATTTCAAATTGGTATGGTTTGCATTCCAATATTGTTATTTTCTTTATCCTGAGCTCTTATGTTTCTTTTTTGTTATTTTTACTTTTCTTTTTTGTGACAAACTTTCTCACTAAATGAAATAGCATGTTCTTCATCTAGAAAATAAATTGGGGGAGGGGAGACCAAACTGCCTTCAGAATCTTCACAGTGGGGCAACTGATGTTTTCTCTACAGAGATGCGCTGGCCTAAAGGCCATAGTCCTCACTTTTTGAAGATTTGACAGCAAAACAAGATGGAGCCTGAACCCTTCTGTGCCTAGGCAGCATCTGTTTGGGAGAGTATCGATGCTTGACTCTCAGCTCTGTAGACTGTTGATGCAGAAAAAGGCCTAAGGTATCATTCTCTCATTTTAAAGATGAAGCAAGTAAAGTTCAGAAAAGAAAAGTGACTTGTCCAAGGTTTTCTAGTTTGTGGCACAGGTGGGCCTAAACCCAGGGCTGCCAGTTGCCCTTCCAGAACTCCTTCCTATGCTATTTGCTCTTGGCAGGCTATAATCAATTTTTACATTTAAAGCTGTATTTTTCTAGTTTTAAGTTAATTCCTCAAAAAGCAATACATTCTCTGAGGTTTATAGCTTTGTGTCATTATCATGCAATCAATATCACTCTTGGAAATAAATTCAATAAAATGTTTATCAAATAGTTTTTGCTGCTTCTTGCAGGGGTCTCATATGCATTGGACATACTAGCTTTGTAAATCATATTAGCCAGCCAACTGCCACTAACAAGATAGGTGAAGAAGGACATCAGAAGGTGTAGGAAGTAATGAAGTTACCAAGAACCCAACGGTGCCAGGAAACTTATGAGCTAGGTAATATATTTTACAGAAAGCAAAATTGAGGTTAGAAAAGCTAAGTAATTGTCCCAAGGACCTACTTGCATGGCAGAGCTAAGATCTCAATCTGATCTACTTTGATTCCAAAGTTCTCCTTTCTTAAACTAAGTATTTGTAAACCAAATAGCAAAGCAGGGGATGGTGCTCTTTAGAAAGCTCTAAAGTATTATTCATAAACACTGCTTTTTAAGTCCGTGTATTCCTCTGGCCCTTTGGCTGTTCCCCATGAAAGAAGGTCAAGTACTTAAAGACTCCTTTTAGTCATGTTGTTAATAAATGAAGCAATGTTATTTAAACCTTTGGGTGCTATTGTCAGTCAAAGATACCACTGATTTTTCTCTCCCACATAGGGAAATGTACACAAGGTCATGGAAGCTCTGGAAAATTATAAATTTTTCAGGGTATTCCTATTCATCTGGTGCCAGAGTGAATTTGGATTGGCTCTGGGAGGTCACCTTGGTCACATCTGAGTTCCCTTGTCATTCTCATTTTGCTCAACAAAAGAGTCTAAGCATTAAACTCCAAATGGCCAGCTTTGTACCACTGATTATTAATTTTAGGAAACTCATGTGTAGATAATTTTTTACATGATTTGCAACAAATGAATAACAAATGTTCCTGGAAAGACAGCTGTAAACCAAAGTTTGGTTTAATTTTTAAAAACTCATTACTAATCATCATTCTTTTAAAATTACTAATGGTAATGACTCACAATTATATATAGTTTAACAGCTGACCAAATATTTTCACATACATAATCTCATTTAATTCTCACGAGCAACCTTTCAGTGAAATTCAAACATAAGTGAGTGTTAATCTCTGTTATGAATTGGGGAAGGCCCTAGAGATACAAAAATAAATAAGAAATGGCCCTTGTCCTCAAGGAACTCACCATAGATACAAAAATAAATAAGAATGACCCTGTCCTCAAGGAACTAATCTTTTTTATTATTTTCATATTCTGTAAGATTAGGCAAATAAAGCTTAGAAATTAGAATATACTTGCTCATTAAGTCCAGTTACATGGAGTACGAAATTGGAGTTGTTTGATACCAAAACTTATTTTACTTCATTAACCTTCTGCTCAGCATGGAGTAGAAATGTAAAGGAGTTATAAACATTTGTTAAATTATCTTCCTTAATTTATTCATTTTTAGTTCATGATTTTTATAAATTGGGGAATTTTAAGGCGATGGACACCCTTGTAACCTTCCTTGCTGTCAATACAATGTTTTCTGTTTCTATTGTTTAAAGGAAAAGTTTTCATTATATGTTTTGTTAAACAGAAACAGCATCCAAGTTATCATGGTAACATAACATATTCAACTAAGCAATTCATTGAGTATAACAGCTAAGTATGCTATTAGATAGTATTGTGGGTCTCACAATTGAGAAGATGACTTGGATAGCCATATGTGCAAAAGGTAAGTTACTAAAAGGTTAGACACAAAGAAATTGTGAAGAAAGGTTCAGGGAATTTGGCTTTAGGATGAGAGTTGAATAACATCTTGCTAGCAATCTTCATGTGCAAAAGGAGTCATTATACGAGCTGTTTTCTACATCTAAGAACAAAAGAAAATGAGTTAGTTCCAACTGCAGCCCTAGGGATTTAGGTTAGCTATGAAAAACGACTTGCTGACAGGTGAGATTGTCAGTTACCAGAACTAGATACCAACAGAAGTTGTTGAATCTCCCCCTCCACAAAAAAAAAAGATTTCAAATCTCTTGTTATGGTTCAAATGTGACATGGCCTCAGACAGAAGGGTGAACTAGATGGCTTCCCAAGTTTCTTTCCAGCTCAGTGACTCTATCACTATAATGATTTCAGTCTCTAAAAGCATTTTTCCATAGTGTATTTAAAGTCCTACTTTTACTTTGCTAATAGTTCCATATAAGCATTCCATGTAGGTAATTAATTTATGTTTTTTTCTCCAAAGGTCAGCTACAATTCAAAGAATTTAAACATACCTTGACCAATGTTTCTAAATGTTAAAAGGTCAAATGTAGGAAACTGCTAACATTTTGAAAACTGTTGTCCCTTTCACTCATTAAGCTTCATAAGATTCCCAAACCACAGAGAACCCAGGGGAGATGATTATTTTAAAGCTCTGAGAAGATAACATTTCCCTGAAGTATCCCTCACAGGTCTCAGGCTTTTTCTCTCCAAAAATAATTTGAAATTGGTCTTCAGCGACCTCTCCGAAGTAAGTGAAGCACACTAGAGGAACAGGAAGGAACGGGATATGGTGAACCTACAATATCATTCCATCATTGATTTGACAACCAAGAAATAGCCGAGGATGTTTCAGGAATCTGGTTTAGGAAAATACAAAGCTGAGATTAGAATTCAAGTATTTTGGCTCCCTGAACAGTGACTGCTTCATAAAATATATTTTTCATTTTCAAAGACTCAAAGCAAAGGTAGTTTAAAAAATTAGTTTCAAAATATATCCAGATGTTTAAAGGACTAGACAAACAACATGAAATTCCTTTCTTGTGGAAACATCTTACTTTCTTTCCATATATGATCATGAAGTCAGGTACCTTCCCACACTGACAGACATATTCCAGCTCTGTGTACAAATAAAATCCATATCTTTTTAAATGGATTTGTTATGTGTCAACTTAGCAATTCCTCATAACTGTTAAAAGTAGGCTTTAGTGGCAGAAAAACTTGGGTTAATCTTGACTTTACCAAGTCTTTATATTTGTGTGACTTTGGGCAAGAATCTTAAACTTTTTGTTTCTTCATCTGCAAAATATAGATAGACTGAGGTATTATTATATGTTTGGTGCTTAACACAGGCCTGGCAAACACCAAGTGCTCAGTAAACTGTTGCTGCTCCTGCTATTATTATTATTAATAATTGCCATATGTCTCAAGACTCAGAAAATTACCCTAAGACTTGATGAGAGATACAGCCTTTGTATTTGGCATAAAGGATAAAGGGGCTCTTTTTTAGGACAATAAAAGTTTTCCCCGAAGCCGTGAAAGCCATGTCTCCATTGTCAAAAGAATATTCACTTTAACAGATATTCCTATATTTCTTGAGAACCTCACAGGTGACTGAGACTCTGCTAGAGGTAATGGGTATAAATATGAAGGAAACAGTCATGATCTTCCGGGGTTTCATGGCCAAGAGGTGAAAGAATCATATAAATAGGTAAGCACAGTATGATATGGACAAGCAAACAGTAAGGACAGTACAGAGAAGAGCTAGGAGGATGCAGAAGGGCAGTGGGCAGAATTGGGAAGGGCTTGTCAGAGATTGAGATCAGTTCAGTTGAGTCTAAATTCTAAGCAAAAAGACAACAGGGGATTATGATTACCAAATCGTTTTTTTAAACTAAAATTTTATAGGCAAAAAGAAGTCACTGATCAAATTATTTGCTTATCTGCCTGATCTTCAGTTGGGCAGAAAGGATCACAAAAGGGTCTTCAATTGATACAAAGAGACAGAGAGAGAGAGAAAGAGAGAGAGACAGAACAGTTTTGGACACAAGGCCCTAGACATACACATATATATTAGTAAATACTTACCAAGTAAGCCTTCTTTAGTACATCAGGGATAGTTATCAATGTAAGAAGTTCATTTTATTATCATCTTATTTTTCCTAAAAAGACTTCTGATATGGTTTGGCTGTGTCTCCACCCAAATCTCATCTTGAATTGTAGCTCCCATAATTCCCAAGTGTTGTGGGAGGGACCCGTGGGAGATAATTGAAATCATGGGGTGTTTTCCCCCATACTATTCTCAAGGTAGTGAATAAGTCTCACAAGATCTGATGGTTTTATAAGGGTTTTCCCTTTTGCTTGGTTCTCATTCCCCCTGGTCTGCTGCTATGCGAAACGTGTCTTTTGCCTTCTGCCATGATTGTGAAGTCTCCCCAGCCACATGGAACCGTGAGTCCATTCAACCTCTTTTCCTTTATAAATTACCCAGTCTCGGGTATGTCTTTATCAGCAGCATGAAAATGGACTAATACTCCTTAAAGACAATTATCTAGGTAACGCTCTCGATTCTCCCCTTCCACTTGCATGTAGATTCTTATTCTCAACTTGACAAAAAGGCAGACACATAAGTAGGGTCATTATTGATAACCCTAGGTAGTCTATTGACTCGACAGTAATCTGATTATGTGGCTCACATTTACTTTGATGTGAATTAAGATTTTAATTTCTGCTAATTTTTAAATATATGTTGTAAAATGAATTTTACTAATAACAGGAGCAACAGATGAGTCTTTTAAATGTTATGAGACTTGTGAATGTATAGGAGAAATAACCTAAACTCTCTAATAAATCATTCACATAAATAACCTCAAAGAAGATGCTTAGGTGTTTAAAGTATTAAATGCTTATGAGGATGTAGCTCACAAAATTTATCAATACATAAAACATGTTCTTTGCTGAATTGACCTCTTTCTCCATTAGGCACTGGAGTCCTAGATATAAGCTTTAGGAGCTCCCTAGACAATACATATCATTTTTCATAATGTATACTACACTAACATGTAAGCAAAAATCACAGCAGCAACAAAATCAAAAGATTATATGGTAAGGTAAGTTCCAAACTTTTCTGAGATTATTTGAACACACATAATGAATATAAATATGTTTCAACTCTTTGCTTTCAAATAACTAAAATGAGAAACAATTTACCAAATGAAAAACTCCAGGGGGTGGAGCCAAGATGGCCGAATAGGAACAGCTCCAGTCTACAGCTCCCAGCATGAGCGATGCAGAAGATGGGTGATTTCTGCATTTCCAACTGAGGTACCAGGTTCATCTCACTGGGGAGTGTTGGACAGTGGGTGCAGGATAGCGGGTGCAGTGCACCGAGCATGAGCCAAAGCAGGGCGAGGCATCGCCTCACCCAGGAAGCCCAAGGAGTCAGGGAATTCCCTTTCCTAGTCAAAGAAAGGGGTGACAGATGGCACCTGGAAAATCGGGTCACTCCCACCCTAATACTGCACTCTTCCAATGGTCTTAGCAAGTGGCACACCAGGAGATTATATCCCGTGCCTGGCTCAGAGGGTCCTATGCCCACGGAGCCTCGCACATTGCTAGCCCAGCAATCTGAGATCTAACTGCAAGGCGGCAGGCAGCGAGGCCGAGGGAGGGGTGACCGCCATTGCCAAGGCTTGAGTAGGTAAACAAAGCGGCTGGGAAGCATGAACTGGGTGGAGCCCACTGCAGCTCAAGGAGGCCTGCCTGCCTCTGTAGACTCCACCTCTGGGGGCAGGACATAGACAAACAAAAGGCAGCAAAAACCTCTGCAGACTTCAATGTCCCTGTCTGACAGCTTTGAAGAGTATAGTGGTTCTCCCAGTACACAGCTGGAGATCTGAGAATGGACAGACTGCCTCCTCAAGTGGGTCAGAGGAGTAGCCTAACTGGGAGGCACCCCCCAGTAGGGGCAGACTGACACCTCACATGGCCAGGTACTCCTCTGAGACAAAACTTCCAGAGGAATGATCAGGCAGCAACATTTGCTGTTCACCAGTATCAGCTGTTCTGCAGCCTCCGCTGCTGATACCCAGGCAAACAGGGTCTGGAGTGGACCTCCAGTAAACTCCAACAGACCTGCAGCTGAGGGTCCTGTCTGTCAGAAGGAAAACTAACAAACAGAAAGGGCATCCACACCAAAACCCCATTTGTTCATCACCATCATCAAAGACCAAAGGTAGATAAAACCACAAAGATGGGGAAAAAACAGAGCAGAAAAACTGGAAACTCTAAAAATCAGAGCGCCTCTCCTCCTCCAAAGGAACGCAGCTCCTCACCAGCAATGGAACAAAGCTGGACAGAGAATAACTTTGACAATCTGAGAGAAGAAGGCTTCAGACAATCAAACTACTCCGAGCTAAAGGAGGAAGTTCGAACCCATGGCAAAGAAGTTAAAAACCTTGAAAAAAAATTAGATGAATGGCTAACTAGAATAACCAATGCAGAGAAGTCCTTAAAGGACCTGAGGGAGCTGAAAACCACGGCATGAGAAATACTTGACGAATGCACAAGCCTCAGTAGCCTATTCGATCAACTGGAAGAGAGGGTATCAATGACGGAAGATCAAATGAATGAAATGAAGTGAGAAGAGAAGTATAGAGAAAAAGGAATAAAAAGAAATGAACAAAGCCTCCAAGAAATATGGGACTATGTGAAAAGACCAAATCTATGTCTGATTTGTGTACCTGAAAGTGACGGGGAGAATGGAACCAAGTTGGAAAACACTCTGCAGGATATTAGCCAGGAGAACTTCCCCAGTCTAGCAAGGCAGGCCAACATTCAACTTCAGGAAATACAGAGAATGCCACAAAGATACTCCTTGAGAAGAGCAACTCCAAGACACATAATTGTCAGATTCACCAAAGTTGAAATGAAGGAAAAAATGTTAAGGGCAGCCAGAGAGAAAGGTCGGGTTACCCACAAAGGGAAGCCATCAGACTAACAGCTGATCTCTCCGCAGAAACTCTACAAGCCAGAAGAGAGTGGGGGCCAATATTCAACATTCTTAAAGAAAATAATTTTCAACCCAGAACTTCATATCCAGCCAAACTAAGCTTCATAAGTGAAGGAGAAATAAAATACTTTACAGACGAACAAATGCTGAGAGATTTTGTCACCACCAGGCTTGCCCTAAAAGAGCTCCTGAAGGAAGCACTAAACATGGAAAGGAACAACTGGTACCAGCCACTGCAAAAACATGCCAAATTGTAAAGACCATCGAGGCTAGGAAGAAACTACATCAACTCACGAGCAAAATAACCAGCTAACATCATAATGATAGGATCAAATTCACACCTAACAATACCAACCTTAAATGTAAATGGACTAAATGCTCCAATTAAAAGACACAGACTGGCAAATTGGATAGAATCAAGACCCATCAGTGTGCTGTATTCAGGAAACCCATCTCAAATGCAGAGACACACATAGGCTCAAAATAAAGGCATGGAGGAAGATCTACCAAGCAAATGGAAAACAAAAAAAGGCAGGGGTTGCAATCCTAGTCTCGGATAAAACAGACTTTAAACCAACAAAGATCAAAAGAGACAAAGAAGGCCATTACATAATGGTAAAGGGATCAATTCAACAAGAAGAGCTAACTATCCTAAACATATATGCACCCAATACAGGAGCACCCAGATTCATAAGGCAAGTCCTTAGAGACCTACAAACAGACTTAGACTCCCACACAATAATAATGGGAGGCTTTAACATCCCACTGTCAACATTAGACAGATCAACGAGACAGAAAGTTAACAAGGATATCCAGGAATTGAATTCAGCTCTGCACCAAGTGGACCTAATAGATATCTACAGAACTCTCCAGCCCAAATCAACAGAATATACTTTCTTTTCAGAACCACACCACATCTATTCCAAAATTGACCACATAGTTGGAAGTAAAACACTCCTCAGCAAATGTAAAAGAAAAGAAATTATAACAAACTGTCTCTCAGACCACAGTGCAATCAAACTAGAACTCAGGATTAAGAAACTCACTCAAAACCACTCAACTACATGGAAACTGAACAACCTGCTCCTGAATGACTACTGGGTACATAACGAAATGAAGGCAGAAATAAAGATGTTCTTTGAAACCAATGAGAACAAAGACACAACATACCAGAATCTCTGGGACACAGCTAAAGCAGTGTTTAGAGGGAAATTTATAGCACGAAATGCCCACAACAGAAAGCGGGAAAGATCTAAAATTGACACCCTAACATCACAATTAAAAGAACTAGAGAAGCAAGAGCAAACACATTCAAAAGCTAGCAGAAGGCAAGAAATAACTAAGATCAGAGCAGAACTAAAGGAAATAGAGACACAAAAAACCCCTCAAAACATCAATGAATCCAGGAGCTGGTTTTTTGAAAAGATCAACAAAATTGATAGACCGCTGGCAAGACTAATAAAGAAGAAAAGAGAGAAGAATCAAATAGACACAGTAAAAAATGATAAAGGGGATATCACCACCAATCCCACAGAAATACAAACTACCATCAGAGAATACTACAAACACCTCTACGCAAATAAACCAGAAAATCTGGAAGAAATGGATAAATTCCTCGACACATACACCCTCCCAAGACTAAACCAGGAAGAAGTTGAGTCTTTGAATAGAGCAATAACAGGCTCTGAAATTGAGGCAATAATTAATAGCTTACCAACCAAAGCAAGTCCAGGACCAGATGGATTCACAGCCGAATTCTACCAGAGGTACAAGGAGGAGGTGGTACCACTCCTTCTGAAACTATTCCAATCAATAGAAAAAGAGGGAATCCTCCCTAACTCATTTTATGAGGCCAGCATCATCCTGATACCAAAGCCTGGCAGAGACACAACAAAAAAAAAGAGAATTTCAGACCAATATCCTGATGAACATCGATGCAAAAATCCTCAATAAAATACTAACAAACCGAATCCAGCAGCACATCAAAAAGCTTATCCACCATGATCAAGTAGGCTTCATCCCTGGGATGCAAGGCTGGTTCAACACATGCAAATCAATAAATGTAATCCAGCATATAAACAGAACCAACAACAAAAACCACATGATTATCTCAATAGATGCAGAAAAGGCCTTTGACAAAATTCAACAACCCTTCATGCTAAAAACTCTCAAGAAATTAGGTATTGATGGGACGTATCTCAAAATAATAAGAGCCATCTATGACAAACCCACAGCCAATATTATACTGAATGGGCAAAAACTGGAAGCATTCCCTTTGAAAACTGGCACAAGACAGGGATGCCCTCTCTCACCACTCCTATTCAACATAGTGTTGGAAGCTCTGGCCAGGGCAATCAGGCAGGAGAAGGAAATAGAAGGTATTTAATTAGGAAAAGAGGAAGTCAAATTGTCCCTGTTTGCAGATGACATGCTTGTATATCTAGAAAACCCCATTGTCTCAGTCCAAAATCTCCTTAAGCTGATAAGCAACTTCAGCAAAGTCTGAGGATACAAAATCGATGAGCAAAAATCACAAGCATTCTTATACACCAATAACAGACAAACAGAGAGCCAAATCATGAGTGAACTCCCATTCACAATTGCTTCAAAGAGAATAAAATACCTACGAATCCAACTTAGAACTGACGTGAAGGACCTCTTCAAGGTGAACTACAAACCACTGCTCAATGAAATAAAAGAGGATACAAACAAATGGAAGAACATTCCATGCTCATGGGTAGGAAGAATCAATATCGTGAAAATGGCCATACTGCCCAAGGTAATTTATAGATTCAATGCTATCTCCATCAAGTTACCAATCACTTTCTTCACTGAATTGGAAAAAACTACTTTAAAGTTCATATGGAACCAAAAAAGAGCCCGCACTGCCAAGTCAATCCTAAGCCAAAGCAACAAAGCTGGAGGCATCACGCTACCTGACTTCAAACTATACTACAAGGCTACAGTAACCAAAACAGCATGGTACTGGTACCAAAACAGAGATATAGACCAATGGAACAGAAAGAGCCCTCAGAAATAATGCTGCATATCTACAGCTATCTGATCTGTGACAAACGTGACAAAAACAAGAAAACAAGAAACGGGGAAAGGATTCCCTATTTAATAAATGGTGCTGGGAAAACTGGCTAGCCATATGTAGAAAGCTGAAACTAGATCCCTTCCTTACACCTTATACAAAAATTAATTAAAGCTGGATTAAAGACTTAAATGTTGAACTAAAACCATAAAAACCCTAGAAGAAAACCTAGGTAATGCCATTCAGGACATAGGCATGGGCAAAGACTTCATGTCTAAAACACCAAAAGCAATGGCAACAAA
Organism: Pongo abelii; assembly: GCF_028885655.2. Lineage (NCBI taxonomy): Eukaryota > Metazoa > Chordata > Mammalia > Primates > Hominidae > Pongo > Pongo abelii. The sequence goes on from NC_071985.2 coordinate 166,923,438, forward strand.
AGCCAAAATTGACAAATGGGATCTAATTAAACTAAAGAGCTTCTGCACAGCAAAAGAAACTACCATCAGAGTGAACAGGCAACCTACAGAATGGTAGAAAATTTTTGCAATCTACTCATCTGACAAAGGGCTAATATCCAGAATCTACAATGAACTCAAACAAATTTACAAGAAAAAAACAAACAACCCCATCAAAAAGTGGGCAAAGGAGATGAACAGACACTTCTCAAAAGAAGACATTTATGCAGCCAAAAAACATGAAAAAATGCTCATCATCACTGGCCATCAGAGAAATGCAAATCAAAACCACAATGAGATACCATCTCACACCAATTAGAATGGGGATCATTAAAAAGTCAGGAAACAACAGGTGCTGGAGAGGATGTGGAGAAATAGGAACACTTTGACACTGTTGGTGGGACTGTAAACTAGTTCAACCATTGTGGAAGTCGGTGTGGCGATTCCTCAGGGATCTAGAACTAGAAATACCGTTTGACCTAGCAATCCCATTACTGGGTATTTATCCAAAGGGTTATAAATCATGCTGCTATAAAGACACATGCACACATATGTTTATTGCGGCACTATTCACAATAGCAAAGACTTGGAACCAACCCAAATGTCCAACAATGATAGACTAGATTAAGAAAATGAGGCAGATATACACCATGTCATACTATGCAGCCATAAAAAATGATGAGTTTATGTCCTTTGTAGCGACATGGATGAAGCTGGAAACCGTCATTCTCAGCAAACTATCGCAAGGACAAAAAACCAAACACCGCATGTTGTCACTCATAGGTGGGAATTGAACAATGAGAACACATGGACACAGGAAGGGGAACATCACACACCGGGGCCTGTTGTGGGGTGGGGGGAGGGGGGAGGGTAGCATTAGGAGATATACCTAATGTTAAATGACGAGTTAATGGGTGCAGCACACCAACATGGCACATGTATACATATGCAACAAACCTGCACATTGTGCACATGTACCCTAAAACTTAAAGTATAATTAAAAAAAAAAGTAAACTGGGGCACAATAAAGTGTTAAAGAGTTTAAAAAAAAAAACTCTGAGTTATTACTATTTTCTTATAATAACAATACACTAAAAACAACCATTCACAACTAATAATGATAATATTTATGTAGCACTCGGTGCTTTGCCAAGTGTGCTTCTACACCTCATTATATTTGAGCTATGTGGTATCCATGTGAAGTGTTACTGTAGCATCTGAAGAAGGCTAACTTCATAGAGTAAGTGCACTTTTAGCTAACAGGTTAAGGGATATGTTCTCTCAAATAGAGAAATTACTAAGTTAATCCTGAATCTTCTTCCATCCAGAACCACCTGTTACTAAGTGCTGTTGCTTCTAACCCATAGCTTTTGGTAAAATTTTTCTTTGCTTTTCATTTCTTCCTTACTAAAATGAAAGACCTATAAAGGCAGAGAGTTTGTCTATGATTGCCATATTCTCATTTCTGGCTGGCAGATAATAGATGCTCAATAAATATTTTTAAACAAATAAATTCCTATAATTCTGTTTCTTCAAACCTCCCTACCCTGGATTTATATGGAACCTCCTAATTGGCACCATGAGCCAGATTTTCTTTTCTCTCATGTACCTTACACTTGACTGCTTGATGGATTTTACTAAAGGACAGATTTGTTTTACTCCCTAGCTTCAGAATTTAAATGTCTCATTATTATTACAAACTTCTCACCCTGGCATTTAGGGTCAGCCACTAATAGCCTGACCTACCTTTCACCAAATCCCTGCCTTCAGTTTCCAAACATCCTTTGTGTCATTCCCATCATCCCTCAGATCATCTTGCCTATTTGACTCTGTTCATGCAGGTCCCTTGACTCCCAAAGGCCACATCCATCATCTTTACCTATTGAAATATTATCAGTCTTTGAATATTGCTCTGAAATGCCCCTTCATTCAAGACCCACTGTCAGGTGCCAACACTTTGTCTTAAGCACCTATGTTATTCTGCCTTGTGATTTAAGGTATGTGTGGATGCTTGTTTTGTCCTCAGTTCTCTAAGCTCACTAAGACTGACAACTATGTCTTATGTATCTTTTACCTTGAAGAATTGACCACATGTAATAAATGGTCAACACATCTCTGCTAAGTTGAAGTGATTTCAAAAGATAGGGCACAGGATTGGAAAACATGGTGATAAATATAATATCTACCTTACAGTTTTGTCTAATAAATGCAACTGGAAAAATGAAAGTGATAATGCTTTGCAAACTTTAAAGTGCTATACAGGTGCAGGTATTTTTCAACTGTATTTCATGGAACTTGTCAGATAAATAAGAAATGAAAGCTACTCGATTATTGTGAGTCCTTCCTGTCATTGCTAGTGGTAAATGAGGGGAGGGGAAAAGGGGAACATTCTTTTGCTCCCAGCAGCCAAATTGCCCAGCAGATGAAAAATTAGCATCTGAACATATTTCATCATTAATGCTCAGCTGTATCCCTAAATTGCTATGTGATAGCATTTAGAAATGGTTCTTTGTGATATTATTTGGAGGATTAGAGTTTATCATGTATTTAATGTATTAAGCTGATAAAAAAGACTTAAACACATATCTCCAAACAAGGAAACAAAAAAATCTTTACTCGAAAATACTGTAATTCTACTCTGTGTTCCTATCATTGTCTATGGGGGCCCCTCATTTAGAACTCAGCACAAAAGGCTGCCTGTGAAGACAGAAGGGGAGGAAATGGTGTTGGGAACTGGTCTGAGTGGTGAGAGCAGTCTTGTCTCCAAAGAAAGCTGTTTCCCATGCCACGTTCTGCGTCAGATATTCCTGATTGTAAAGACAAGCTGGATACAGGTTATGATATCTGAGAACTTCGGACAAATGTGGCTCATTGTGATATAATCTGATTTCAGAAGGGCTTACGCAGTTCACATTCCTTGTCTGAGGCTTTCCCACATTTCTGGATAGCTGATGATATTTTTTTCTCTTTTTAAAATTCAGTAAAGGAGAAAACATCTGCCCACTATCTGAAAGGCTATAACAGCCACCTCTTTGGAGTGAGAGTGGGGCTACGAATCAGTGTTTTTCTGTTTCTTCATTTCATTTATGTGCAGGTTTACTAGACATCCTGGACTGGTTTGAAACCTCCCAATGACGTCAATGGGGCAGAAAAATTGGAGCAGCGGAGACAGCTGCAATGCACCAACTCTACTGAGGTTTTATTCTTTTCTCCCAGGGTGACATCTGAGACAGATATTATCAATCAAGCCCTCCTGGCTCAGCACCAAATCAAAGGTACTTTATCATTCAAAGCAGTAAAAGCTGCAATTAGATGATCTCTTCAGCTTTTTCCCTAGCAATATTTCGTTCATGATAATTAATAATGCAATTAAAACTGAATTAAATAAGAGAATGCTTACTAAAACATTTAACTTAAATAGGGAGCAATTTCTTTTAATGTCTCATTAAAAAAGTATTAAAGATCACTCTCTATATATGTTTTGTATAAAAATTCTAAACAAATTACTATATTTCCCCAAAACAATAATAAAGCCAAGTGATAAATTCTGACGTTTCCAAGAAATGTCCAAATGTTCAGAAAAAAATAGGTACAGATATAACGAAGCTTTACCATCATTTAGGAAGCAAACAACAACCACACCGAAAAACCCTGTGACAACTGACAGGAAGGAAGCTAGTGCTCTGTGAATTAACATTTATTTCAAAAACATTCAAAATAAAACCAAAAAGAAAGAAGCAGAGCCAACTGCTTTTGTGCTTGCTAGGCATAACATATTATTTACTGACTTTTCAAGCCCTTTTTTGAGGAGTGGTCTTACTTGCCTGAGTAAATAATAATATATTGAAATCTAAAAAAAATAATACTTAATCTAATTATTTAAAGTAAAGGTTTTTGCTCTATCTTTTTTTTCCCTCTATTTTTTTAAAAGAAGGGAACTTTAAACTACTAAGGCTATCCAAGGCCAATCATAGCAAATCAAACTAATAAATGCACTGAAGATAGATTTTCGTTTGTTTTTAAAGTTCCCTAGGAAAGCTAGGCATAGAACACTCTAACCAGAGTAAAAAGTAGGGAACTGACTGCAATCTCATCTTCCCTTTCGTTCTGGAGTATTTGTTGGCAAACAATGCTGGTGGTAAAATAACTACAAAGTGGAGTAGAGAGAAGATTGGCAATAAAAATAAGGGTGAAAACACCAATGTCAATCTCAAGATTATGTAGCCACACTCAATAGAATCTAAAGCCATTCAATGTAGAAAGTCAAACTGGCAAAGGGTAAGAAACACAGAAACAATATTCTTCAGTAATTGTCTATTGTCCAAGAAACAGCATCATCAGCTCATTACGTTATCCCATTAGCTAACAGTGTATATGATATGTATTCCTCTAAATTAATAAAAAGATTCCAGAAATATGAAAGGCCATTGTGCAGGAGACTTGCTTTTTCAATGAGGAGCGAACAAGAGAACATGTGTTTAAATGTCAGCACTAAGAGTTTAGGTTAGCTAGAATAACAAACTTCTTGCCAATCGGGTAATGTTTACCTAAGGGTGGGTATCTAAAGTGTTCTTTAGTACTTGGATTTAAACAATAAGTTTTGTTTTCATCCTCTCCCGTTCATTTAGCTGTGAAACAGACAATAAATTACAGTTCAAGCTACCAAATATCTTGTACATTATTTACAAGTCTGAACTTCCTAACTGAGCAAGCCCTAAACTTTCTACCATGACTAGATTCATCATTCCTTTCACTCAGCACAATGGTACTGATATGGGCATTGAGGCCTGTTACATGCAGATTTGTACCCAGCTTCATCTCTTAGTAGAGACATGTCCTTGAATTACTCTGCATATGCACAGTAATAATGAAATGACACATGAATAAAACACCTCAGAGATACTCTAAATGGGACAGCTATTAGTTTCAGATATTTATTTTAAAATATGTATTACTGTGTTTCAGTGCCAGGCACAGTGCTAGATAGTGGACACACATACACACATTCTCTCTCTCTCTCTCTCTCTCAATCCACAGAGTAAATCAAGCTATCAACTTGAGAATCATTCTTGCCTTCCACATCTGATCACCACTACCACTACCAGTAAAAGCAAATAAGACCCCTTCATAACTGTGGGCAATCTGTTTTATCTGCCAGTGGCCGGCCCAAATCTTGCCAGTGTCATAAACAAGTGAATAGCTGCCCAAGTCGTTACCTACCCTGGAGTATTCCACCTCTTTTGCCTTTTTGAATTAATTTTCTCTTTTTCTGGCAATGGCTGCCCTAATTCATGTCTTTTTATCATTTCTTTCCTGAGTTACTGCTACAACCTGCTGAACAGTTCCCTGCCTTGAGCTTTATTTCTATGATTATCTTTTTAAATTATAAATTGTGCCATGCCACTCCCTGCTTACAAATCTCCAGGACTTCTCAAAGATTTTATGAAAAAACTCTGTTCCTTAACATGTCACAACAAACCCTATATGATCTGTAGCTTGATTCACATTCTAACTTTACTTTCCTGATGTGACTTTTAATATCCACCTGTGTCATAATCTTTCCATTTCCTCAACTTGCTGTGTTGTTTCACATGTTCACATATTTTCTGCCCCTTTCCTCCATACGTATCTCCTAATTCCTCTTAATAAATACTTTTGTCATGACAGACACTTACCAGATTGCAATACATGTATTTGTTCACAAGTTGGCTTCCTCCCTACCTGACTGCGAATTCCTGAAAAGTATTAAATGTTACTCATTTCTGTTTCCACTAAACAGGCACACAATGGCATGCTGTGTTTGAAAAATGTTAAATGAATCCATGAGCATTAGAAGTTATGATTTCAGTTGATCTACCTTGTCAACGAGATTTTAAAATCCTTTCTATAGAATAGGGATGGATCTTTAGGGGGACTCTTGGTCAATTAGGCCCCATTTCCTTCCTCCCTGGACCTTGTTTTCATTGAAGAAACAAGCATTGGATTCTGAACTCGTAAGAAAGGATTCTAGAAGTTCTAGAATCACACTTAGACATATTTAAAATTCCCACCCTCTGAGGGTTCCCTGTGTTTTTAAGAAGGGTACAATCTACCATTTCAGTCCAGAAATTGCAGTGAAGCCAGAGGTGGAAGCCTACAGCAGTCTATACAGCAAGCTAATTAGTCATTTATTGACAACTACACTTGTTCAAATGACCTGAATGTCCTGGACCATTTGTCTATTCATCATTCAGCAACTATTGATTGGCATCTGTGTCATCCTACACATTGCAAATTCAGTAAGGAACAAATAGGTTAGTTCATATTTACTGAGTATTTATTATGGTATACTTTTTTTCCCTTCAAATACATTTTTGATGTTTGAGCAGCCCATAAAGAGGGCTATATTTGCAATGAGTAGTTCTCACTCTCCTGGATCTTCTTCACATAACTTCTGTTTCTGTGTTCACATCCTACCCTCCATCATATTCTGTGTTGCTACCCATCTCATATGCAGTCTGCACTGACCATTGACAAATAAAGGAGAAAATTATCATTGCTTTCTAAATATGCACAGACACTTATATAGCCTAGTGTTGCTCATTCACTATATGATGGTGCTTTGAGATTACAAATTTATATATGCTGAGTGAGTTTCCATGGCAAACTGAAAGAATCAGTAACTTTGAATCAATCAAAGTCATGAAAAGTTAAGGGCCGGGCATGGTGGCTCATGCCTGTAATCCAGCACTTTGGGAGGCCGAGGCAGGCAGATCACCTGAGGTCAGGAGTTTGAGACCAGCCTGGCCAACATGGTGAAACCTCGTCCCTACTAAAAATAAAAAAATTATCCGGTCCTTCCTATCAGGTGCCTGTAATCCCAGCTACTCAGGAGGCTGACGCAGGAGAATAGCTTGAACCCAGAGGTGGAGGTTGCAGTGAGCCGAGATCGCGCCATTGCACTCCAGCCTGCGCAGCAAGATTGAAACTCCGTCTCAAAAAAGAGAATAAAAAATAGTTAAGATAGATCTTTTCTGAACAGTTGATTGACATTCATAGACTAGATATTGAGCATGTATATTTCATTATCCAAATGTAATCAAAAGGTCCTTGAAGATATTTCACTTATTTACAACAGTTTCAGCACGCAGCATATCTTATATAGTCCTCCTTGCCCATAGCATGAGTGCCATAAAAATTGTTGACTTGCATTTGTAAGCAATCAAAATCTTTTTAGTTAAGAGCACCAAATAGCTCTGGATAAATTGGGAAATAAATAATCATTTTTCTGTTTTTAAAGATCACAAGAAAATTTAAACATATTCATTAACTAAAATTTAAATAATTATAAACTTTATAAATAACAACTTAAAAATTAAAATCACTGCCATTAGCAATCAAGAAATCAGTAATTATAAAAGTTGTATTTATTTATCATATGGTAGAAAGAGTTTTAGAATAACACAGAACTGAGTTTTCATTCAGCTTCTGTGCAATATTTTTTTCATGAAAATGAAAAAGTTAACACTGTCACAGCCTCAGTTTTTAATATGCAATACAGGGATAAGAGTTCCTATCTAATAGATTGTTACGAAGAATAAATTAGTGGGTATAAGGTACCCCAAATTGGCATACAGTAGATATTTAAAGTAGTTTTTAAAAACAATATAATAAATTTTTGTTTATTTTGACTTCTTTTTGGGGGGGGAGAAAAGAAAAAAACATTACTTGCTAACTTCAAAATATGTCACCTATCCTGAGCTTTATTAAATACTAAGTTAGAATAAGAGACGTATACATAATTTTCTCCTTTCATTGTCTTTTCTTTTTTTTTTTTAAGGCATAGTAGGCATTGTGAGGCTACCTGATGTTATCTTAAAATGTGAATTATAATTCCAATTCTAACACTTGGTCCTTTGTATCTTAGAAAGTGATTTTTGATGATGTGACTGGAATTTCACTAGATTTTTACTAAAAAAAACAATGCCTACCAAAGCCTGTATCGACTCCTGTAAAGCTTTGACTATTTACTGAACCATGATGATCCCACCTTTAGGAAAGGCTTCAGGGCATTCCTGTGGCTTACTTGGAAATCAATAAAACACCAGAGGCCTAACACTAAATATCCTTGAACTAAGGTTCCTAAAATGTCACAGAGACTGAATATTTATTATCTGGCTTCAATGCACTGTGGACACAACCTAAACTTGACTTTTCCTGCCTGCAGCTTATGACACTGCTCAAGGACAATGAGATCTTTCAGGGCTTTGAAACTTTGCTGCTGTCAGAATAGAGTTTACAGAGTGATTATTAGTTTTCAAATAAAATCTTCCTTCAGGACAAGTATTCTCAAGGAGGTAAGAGGGTTAAAGACCAACTCTTGTCAGATGTTATTTCTACAAAGTCACCTGAATTCCTGGATATGCCTAAGTCCCAAGTCACACAGTTACAACTCTCCCTAACACACACATATGCATTCACTCATTTCACAAGTATTCATTGAGCCCTTACCATGTGCTAAACACCATTCCAACCATTTGGCATATATTAATTAACAAAACAGACAACATTTCTTGCCTTCACGATGTTCACATCCCAGTTTGTGGTAGGGGTAACATGGGACAAGAGGGAGACAGAAATAAATAATACACATAACCATACTGTAGGTTTTATCTTTCTCTGAGTCAGTCATGCCCATTTCTGTCTCCATTCATTTGCATTTGCTTTTCTCTCTATCTGGACTGCCTCCCTTGTCACACTGTTAGACTGAAGTCAAATGTCACCTCCTCTGTGAAGCAGGTGTTAGCTCTCCTCGGGACCTCATGGAGCTTTATGCATAGCCCTTTTATGCCATTTCTCAGATTGTCTTCTTATTGGCAGATATCTGTCCCTCCCATTAGAGAAGGAACCTAGACAGGAACCTGGCAAGGACTTATTCTTAGGAAGTACTGTATTGCCAGGGCCACTGACCAGAGAGCAAAAGAGAGTAGCACTCTCAATAAGTGTTCATTTAAGAAGTGAATGCAGTTTTATGCTACATAAGGAAAATAAAGATTAATTGTGAGATTAGTTGTGATTAGGATGTTTCTTTGCATACCATCCACAACAAAGTCTGAATAATTCATATATTTAAGAAATAGTTTACTTTAAATAGAACTATTTTATGTGAAGTACATTAGCATTATTTACTGAAAGCTGATTCAGCAGGCATGGTAATTCAAAAGATAACTTTTAATTAGTTGACAAAAATAGCCTTGATAGAAATACCAGTTTTATAACTTGATTATCTTTTAATATGATAGCTTCATCTGTGCTATAATCTGCACTTATATTTGAATAAATTGAGGGCTATAGTTAAGAGATTTATTTTCTTCAACCTTCTAATTATCACAAGAAAATTAAATTACTGCATTATTTAAGAGGGAAGTCTTAGCTATCTGACTAATTCACTGTGATTGGCATAACAGAGCTTGCTTTGGGTAGCTGTGATCTCAGGCAGGGAATGTTCCAAGAGTGGATGGACCTGCAGATTTTAGGCGATGCCTAGCCCCCACGCTGTGTTAGATCTGTAGTTTTGTAGGCGGGGTTCTCTCAAGACACTATCCATTAGATTAGCTGCCTGCTTCTTGCCAGTCGACCTCCAACCTTGGAATCTTCCCATCTGTCTTCAGCGTGGGAAATCTTGCCTTTGTTGAGTCAACTATGCAATCAAAGAGGAAGCTGCATTTCTGACAGGGAGGAAGGTCTTAGAAGCAAGCTAACATCCCTTCCTGAAATCAGCTCTCAGGATAATTTTAGGTCTACTGAACCGATAGCCCGAGCCATCTGCCTTTAACCAGCTTCTAAGTACTAAATAGCTTTTATACTGAATAAGAATGTGTCCTTTCTTGATCTTTTTTCTCCTAAAAAATCTTTTGCATGACATTTCATGGAAATAATCTCATTAACAGAAAGAGTTTGTTTTTCTGTCCCAAATTTGAGGCAAGTGCACCACACTTATTTCATACCCTCCTAATACATAGTTCCATGCTAAACAGAGCAAATATGTGATGATTCTTACAAGACTGACTTTTAAGTGTGTGTTTCGCTGGAGCACGATGTATGCAGTTCTATTATATAGCATAGAGAGGAAGAAGTAATGTCATTCTTCAAATGTTACATACATTGTCCTCACCAAAGTAGGGAGTATAGGCATTTCACTCACACTGCACATGCTAAGGCTCACATCTCAAGAGGAGAAAAATGTCCACAGTGCACAAAAAAAGAATACTTTTTTTAAAGTCTTAAATGTTTATAAATAAAAAAGTTGTTCATTGGAATGAAGTTTTCTGCTGTCTGTACCTATCAGGAACTAACAGTCCGAGAATATATTTGGATTTGTCCAAGTGTTACTATTTTACCGGTTTTATTTTCATCACAGGGACCTGGTCTCAGGCACAATTTTTCTCATACTGACTTAGATAACTAAAACAATGAGTCTTCTTTTAGCTAACAAAATATTCTTCACAACAGAACTACACATAGGACTATAACCTAATGGTTGTCAAAATGAGTTCTTGCAGAGTCTGAAACTTGGCTTCTTCTCAGTGTTTGGCAGTGACAAATACACTCTGTTGGGCTCTATGGATTTTCAACTAGTTCAATAAAGAAGTATCTACTGGTTTCTGGAAATGTTTACATATCTATAATTTAGCTTCTAATATAATTGCCTTGGTAGGTGATATGGTTTGGCTCTGTGCCCCCACACAAATCTCATCTAGAATTGTAATCCAAATTGTAATTCTTATGTGTTGAGGGAGGGACCAGGTGGGAGGTGATTGGATCATAGGGGCAGGTTCCCCCATGCTGTTCTGGTGATGGTGAGTGCCAGCTCATGAGATTTGATGGTTTAAATGTGACACCTCCTCCCTCTCTCTCTCTCTCCTGCCACCATGTAAGACACGCCTTGCTTCCCCTTCATCTTCTGCCATGATTGTAAGTTTCCTGAGGCCTCCTAGCCTTGCTTCCTGTTTAGCCTGTGGAACTGTGAATAAATCAAATCTCTTTTCTTTATAAATTACCCAGTCTCAGGTAGTTCTTTTGTTGTTGTTGTTGTTGCTTTTTTTGAAATGGAGTCTGGCTCTGTCACACAGGCTGGAGTGCAGGGGTACGATCTCGGCTCACTGCAACCTCCACCTCCCAGGTTCAAGTCATTCTCCTGCCTCAGCCTCCTGAGTAGCTGGGATTACAGGCATGTGCCACCATGCCTGGCTAATTTTTGTATTTCTAGTAGAGACGGGGTTTCACCATGTTGGTCAGGCTGGTCTTGAACTCCTGATCTTGTGATCCTCCCACCTCGGCCTCCCAAAGTGCTGGGATTACAGGTATGAGCCACCACACCTGGCCAAGGTAGTTCTTTACAGCAGTGTGAGAATGGATGAATATAGTAGGCAACACTGTTTTAGGTTAAGCTCATACATAATTCCACCTACTAAATTTACTAAATGTAAGTGTGCCTTGCTTTAGAGAATCATGTAGTACAAAATGAATACATATAACACAAATAAATTAGAAAGTAATTTTACTATATACATAATTCTTCTCTTTGCTCAAGGATTTCCCCTAGAGTTCATAAAATTTAGCTCCCCTACTGCATTTAAGTGATCATTAACCTATAATTAATTGACATGGTGTAATTGAAAATGTAGAGTTCCATTTTATTTTCTCACCCGAATTCACCATTAGCTGTAGTTCAGTAGGAAAAAATTTGGAGGTAAAGTAACTTAAAAAAGTAAAGTTGGGTGCAGTGGCTGACACCTGTAATCTCAGCACTTTGGGAGGCCAAGGCAGGCAGATTGCTTGAGCCTAGGAGTTTGAGACCAGCCTGGGCAACATAGCAAAAACCCATCTCTACCAAAAATATGAAAATTAGCCAGGTGTGGTGACACAAGCCTGTGGCCCCTGCTACTCAGGAGGCTGAGGTGGGAGGATTGCTTTGAGCCCAAGAGGTGGAGGTTGCAGTGAGCAGTGATCACACCACTGTAGTCCAGCCTGGGTGAGCAAGACTCTGCATCAAAAAACAAACAAACAAAAACAAACAAGCAAACAAAAAACCCAAGTAAGTCAAATTAGCTCAACTGGAGAAAATAAAAAGTTATTCTTAACTCTTAGTGAGTTACATAAAAACAGATAAATCTTAATCAGGTAGAGGGCTTATAAGGACACTCTAGGCAGGCTTCCAAGCCTTTAGCTGTTGAATCTTGAAAACATTTTACCACTTAACAATTCAACAGTTTAATTTTGATGTTCCATTTTGATCACTGCAAATTGCCGTATAAGAGTAGTCCAAGCCATTGGGCCACCTCAAAGACTATAGGTAAATTCAAATAGACTCTTGCAGGTTTAGCAGCACTTGCTTGAGTTTCTTCCTCTTAAAATAGAATACAATTCTATTTCAATGGAAGTGCCCTTAGTTTCTATGGGAAACACCCTGACCAGTTTCTGACTCCAGGTTGGCCCCATATTTTGGCTTATGCCCTTCTCTGCTTTAATATCTTTATGGTCCCTCACAGCTTTCAGGAGAAAGTTGAAGTTCTCATGAGGGCTTATCCAGCCCTGTTGCCTTTTCAGTGTTGTCACAAGCAATCATTTTCCTTCTCGTGTCTTAGAACATCAATAGTTATTCTCCAAGATGAGTCATGCTATGCTATATTATGCCTGGAAGGTCTTCCTTCTGATTTTTGTTTACTTATGGCCTACTTATCCATCAAAATTCTGATTATGGGTCACCTCCTTTACCCCCAATCTGATACAGGTGTATCCATGTGCCCAAAGCAGACTGTATACACACCAATAATTGTTCTAACATGCTGATTTATAATCATTCATTTATTTGGGGGTTCACTCTATCTGATAATTATACGACTTTAGATTCCAGAAGCCAGCACAGTACCCGGAACATAGAAAGTACTAAGTATATACCAAAAAGACGAGTGAATCAATCATTTCAATGGATAAGTGTAATTTTTAAAAGTTGCATTAAACATCATATTATAACTGAAAGGATCTGGATTTCCAAATATAGAGCTTGCCAACTTATATATAAGGTGAAGATGAGGAGATGAAAAAAGGAAAGAAGTTGATATTTACTAAATTAATTCTTTTAGAAATTTCTCAACATTACTAATCATCAGAAAAATGCAAACAAAAACTATGATGAGCTACCATCTCACAATAGTCAGAATTGCTATCATCAACAAGTCAAAAAACAATACTTCTGATGAGGCTGCAGAGAAAAGGGAACACTTATGTATTGTTGGTAGGAATGTAAATTAGGTCAGCCACTGTGGAAAGCAGTTTGGAAATTTCTCAAAGATCTTAAAACAAAGCTATCATTCAATCCAGCAATCCCATTACTGGGCATATACCCAAAGGAAAATAAATTGTTCTACCAAAAAGACACATCCATTCATATGTTCATCACAACACTATTCACAATAGCAAAGACATAGAGTCACTGTAGGTGCCCATTCACAGTGAATTGGATAAAGAAAATGTGGTACATATAGACCACGGAATACTATGCAGCCATAAGAAAAAATGAAATCATGTCCTTTGCAGCAATATGGATGCAGCTGGAGGCCATCATCCTAAGTGAATTAATGCAGGAACAGAAAAGCAAATACCTCATGTTCTCACTTATAAGTGGGAGCTAAACATTGCATACACATGGACACAAAGACAGGAATAATAAACACTGTGGACTCCAAAAGCAGGGGATAAGGGTAGAGCTGGAAAACAACCCATTGGGTACTATACTCATTACCTGAGTGATGGGATCAATCATACGCCAAACCTCAGCATCACACAATATACGAGTGTAACAAACCTGCACCTATACCCCCTGAATCTAAAACAGAAGTTGAAATTTTTAAAAAAGAAAGCTAGAATTTGCGAGTTAATTCTTTGGACAAATCCCTGTGCTAAGTACTTTTACATCTCATTTAAACACCACAATGAGTCACATATCAATTTTTTTTTTTATATTTCATTCTTAATATAAGTTTAGTTTTTATTGAGTGCTTCATATGAGCCAGTAACTATGCTGGGTGCTTCATATTACATCACAATCTTCACAATATTTCAAGGGAAGCATTATAAACTCATTTACACACAAGAAAATTAGAGCTCAGGCCTGCTTGAGGTTATATAGCTGGTAAACAAGCTGTAATTTTCAACAGTATTGATCTGGTTCTCTAGGCAGTGTTTGTTTCACTGAAGCAACATCACATCACCCAGGCTGTTCCAGAGGTCCACTGAGATATTAATAGGCACTTCACCTCCAAAAAGAGTTTTGTGATCAGATAAATTTAAATTATTTTTCCCTTTTTAATATATTCTTTTTAAAGAAAATTACAATGACATTAGTTATATATCACAAGTCTGAAAGCCAACAAGAACCTTCTTAACTGTCTAACCACATGTTCTCTAGTTTCAAGAAAATGCTTCCTTTTATATTTTGTTGCAGAAGACTAATATTCCATCCCATAAAGTACACGACTGCCTTCAACTTCAGTTATTAAAATGGGAAGAAAAGATTTCATTTTCGACCCAATTACTCAAAATTCTCTTTTGAATTCCACTTTTTATGGGAATAGTAAAAATTCTAAATTCCTTTTCCTGGAATGTCTCTGATATTTTCTACCAATCCTAGAAAAAAAATGTGAGCAGGCAAAATTGTGAACTGATTTATGAGAATTAATTATGTTCAAAATTAAGAGTAAGTAACTCTTACTCTTAATTAAGAGTGCTTTGCTTTTCTAATTTACTCATCAACACCACCCAAAAGTATCATGCCAGGTAGGCACTGCACACAAAAATTATGCCAGCCACAATTTCTGCTCTCCAAAAAGCCTTGACATTCAGAGCAGTTCAAAGTTTAATCTCCAAACAAGCAATTCTCCTATTTAAAATGTATGGCCATACTCCTCTGCTTTGTTATACATGTAAACTACACAAATTATTGCTTGGTTCTAGTTTGTGATACCCTTTGCATTCCACCACCCATAATTCCATGTTTTTGCTGTGTTAATCCTCAAAATGGAGACACAGTTCATGGACACCAGAAATATTTTAAGCAATGTGAACTATTTTAAATCTCCCTGATAGCGCTAAAAAAAAGATAAAAGACATACTCATCAACTATTCATTAGCCACATAAAAATATATATCTAGGAGTAGTTAGAAAATCTTTACAATTTGTCATAACTGCTCATTATCTTCTATTTCTTTTAGTAAGAATCTAACAGGGAAAAGCTTTTTTAAAATAGTCATATTTACATTTCAAGTAGACAAAAATAAATATCATTCACAGATGGTAGCCTGACCTGAGGAAACAGATAATTTATTCTTACAGAAAAACTCCATTCAATTCACAAGCTACTCCTATAATTTTTAAAAAGGTAAGGAAATTTTAATGTGTAAATGTACTCAATGCATTTTTCCTAAAAATCACATAATTTTGCAAAGCATAGTATTTTCCCTAAACACTTTATTTAAAATTTCTCATTGTTCAGTGTTTTTAAATATAACACCATCTCCCAGCTTCATTCCTGAACTGTCAGATAAAATTTGATGTTCATAGCATCACCAACACTACCATATCCATGAATGTTGTTGAGGAACCAACGTGCAACATCCTGAAAAGCTGGTACACTATTCATATCCCACACCCAGGGACTTAGTTCATTTTCATTATCTTCCCTGCGTTCTTGCTGCTACATAATTATTACTTAACTCTTTGTCCTTTTATTTTTCTTTCTGATGGCATGCCACTTACTATTGCAGAATAAATATAATTTTCAATATGAATACAAATGACTTAGCAATCAACATGTAAGCATTCAACAGGAACATTGTCAATAGTTTGCTTAAGAAATCAAATGAGAAAATCAATCTGTAGCCAAATCTGAATGATAGCTTCCCATGATGCTTGTAGGATTTTTTCCAATATGCCTCAGAAAAAGAAATAATTTGAGTTTCCCAAATTGCAGAAATATCTCCCTTTAAACAGTATCCTCTGTTTTCATTCTCATTTTGCATTTTCTCCTCTGTGCCTTGTGATATGTCAGCATGTTTTGGGATTTCTTTTAGCCGAAGTTCACAGTGATCTGATTAATCAAATACAATTCTCTCTTCTCTGGTTTGCATTGCATTTGGAGCTATCCAACCTCCTGTCTGACTCGTTCTGCGTTGTTTAGCTCATTCAGTGCACCATGAGAGAACACCTAACACACGGGGTCAGATTTCCTGAATGACATATGTGAGACCACAACAAAGGCAAAAACCCTGGAGAGATTATAGGTCTTTTTCATCACAGAAGATTAGAGAGCAAAGAAAATATCTACGTTACACAAAGAAATAACAGTGTGACTGGAATAATGAATTCAACTTTCAGATTTGGTGCCAACTCCCCTGACTGCTCTAAGCATGCTGGTGTATATTTAAACTTTCACCGCTGGCCCAGGAAGACTGGCCTCTAAGCAGATACAATAGCACTTAAAGGCCACTGAAATCACAATTAACCCGGCACAACAGTATTAGGTTCAAAGATCCTCTGATCCCTGAAGAACTGATGGCATTTCCCAGAGTGACAAATTATACTCCAAAGGCATTCAACAGCGAGGACAAGGGTCCTGGCATTCTGAATCTCTGAGTAAAATGTAGATGACTCATACTGAAAAAGACTGGTTTGCAATCAAATGAGAAGGCATGTTTGAATGGTCTCCCCTTTGTCTGTTTTTCAGGGCACAGTGTCATTTATCTTCCTTCTGGATGCTGATAATCCTACATTTTAGTTGGATCTGTGTTCCTAGAAGGTATGCCTTATTTCCTTATTTCAGATTTGCCTCACATCTCATCTTCTTGCCTCACAATGTCTCAGAGAAGCTGACCTCAGGACAGGACTCATCTTGTGCAATAGTAGGAACAGGTGTAAAAAATAATACAGGTACACAGAAGGTCGAAACTTAATTACGAAAACCAGTTTCTAATTGGACTTCCTCTTATGCTCTTGTCCTGCTACAGTTTATTTTCAAAATAGTATCCAAGATAGTTCTTTAGAAACGTAATTCAGGTCACACATCGTTCACCAGCTGAACATCTTCCAGCTGGCCTCCCTTCTATTCACAATGACAGCCAAAGTTCTTACAACGGTCTCCAAGACGGTAGATACGGTCCTCATTCCTCATTCTCCCCATTCCCCACACTGCTGAAGCCACAGTGACCCTTTGTGGTTACTACACCATGCCAGGCATGCTCCTGCCTCTGGAATTTTTCTATGGCTATTCTCTCTGCCTCATGTGCTCTTCCCCAGTTTGCTCCATAGCTCACTCCCACACTTACTCAGTCCTTGTTCAAATGTCACCTCGTTATCAAGGTCTTGTCTGGCCACCCTACCACCACAGCACTCTCTTTATTTTGCTTTTTTTTTTCTCACAACATCATTGTCTAATATACCATATATTTATTATATGTATCATCTGTACCCTTGCACTAGAATATGACTCCAGGAGAAAGAGGATTTCTGTATTTTTTCACTGCTTTATTGTCAGTGCCTACTGTAGTGCCTAACACAAAGTAGGAATTCAATAAATATTTGTTGAAAAATGAATTAATTTATAAATGAATAAAAGCAAATGCCAGTCTGGAGGTTTTCAGCTAATGAGAAAGAAGATAGTTGGTCTAGTTTATAAGAAATAGAAGTGATTTTCATGAAAATAATATTTTGGGTCACAGTGAATGTTTAAGGTAACTCTCTTACAGGAAAAGGCTTTATTTTCTCAGGTTGTTTGGAGAGTAATATAATTTTTGAGAAGGACTGAACAGAAAAGAGAGAGGCATTGGTGCATATGTTACATTTAATCCAATCTG
Organism: Pongo abelii; assembly: GCF_028885655.2. Taxonomy (NCBI): domain Eukaryota; kingdom Metazoa; phylum Chordata; class Mammalia; order Primates; family Hominidae; genus Pongo; species Pongo abelii. The sequence continues at coordinate 166,941,345 of NC_071985.2, forward strand.
GCAACACAATGACTTTTGAGAATGCTACTAAGTATTGTTTTTAGATTGTGAAGAAAATATAAAATTAGCAAAGATGATCTAGGAATATTGGATAAGGAGAATTTTAAAGATGACATGTGGCTAATTCACCACATGATTCACACTAATTTACCACCATAACCACAGGGAGAGACTTTGCTTGTACTCTTGAAAATGGAAAGGAAGTAACCTATTTTCTTTTTCACTTCCATAGAAATATCAAAATGTTAAGTTCCTTTTTAAATCACTGCTTTATTAAGATACAATTCATATGCTGTAAAATTTACATTTATAAAATGTCCAATTCAATGGTTTTTAATACATTCACAGTTTACAACCATCACCACTATCACCCCATGTTCATCACCCCAAAAGGAAACTCCATTTCCATTTACTCCTAACTAACAGGGAGTTGCCCATTCTGAATATTTCATGTTAATTGAATCACATACTGCATGGGTTCTTTCACTTAAAGTTTTAAAAATTCATTCATTTTGTAGCATATATCAGTACTTTATTCCTTTTTACTACCAAAATAAATTCTATTGTACTCATATATCACATTTTGTTTATGTTGATTGTCATTGAGTTGTTTCTACTTTTTAGCTATTATGTATGAATAATACTTTTATGAATACTCATGTACAAATTTTTGCATGAATTTATGTGATCATTTTTCTGGTATATAAATGTAGGTGTAAACTTGCTGGGTCATGTTGTAACTTTATGTTTAACATTTTGAGAAACTGCCAACTTTTCCAATGTGGTCACACCATTTTACAATCCCACCAGAAATGTATGAGAGTTCCAATTTCCCTACATTCTCTCCAGTATTTGTTATCGGCTGTCTTATTGACCATAGCCATCCTAGTGGGTGTGAAGCAATATCTCATTGTGGTTTTGATTTACATTTTCCTAATGACTAATGGTGTGAAACTCTATTTTCATATGATCATTGTCCATTCGTGTTTCTTCTTTGGAGAAATGCCTATTCAAATCCTTTGCCCATTTGTTAGTTACAGTCTGTGGCTTTTTGTTGTTGAATTGTAAGTATTCTTTGTGTATTCTAGAAACATGTCCCTTATCAGATACATGATTAACAAATATTTTCTCCCATTCGGTGGATTGTCCTTTCACTTTTTTTTTTTTTTTTTTTTTTGAGACAGAGTCTTACTCTGTTGCCCAGGCTGGAGTGCCATGGCACCATCTCAGCTCACTGCAACTTCCACCTCCTGGGTTCAGGCTATTCTCCTGCCTCAGCCTCCTGAGTAGCTTAGATTACAGGTGTGCGCCACCATGCCCGACTAACTTTTTTATTTTTAGTAGAGGTGGGGTTTCACCATGTTGGTCAGGCTTGTCTCGAACTCCTGACCTCGTGATCTGCCCACCTCGGCCTCCCAAAGTGTTGGAATTGCAGGTGTGAGCCACCCCGCCCAGCTTCCTTTCACTGTTTTGATAGCATCCTTGGAAGAACAAAAAGTTTTTCACTTTAATGAAGTCTATTTTATCTATTTTTTCTTTGTCATTTGTGTAATTGGTGTCATAGCTAAGAAACCATTGACTAACCCTAGGTCATGAATATTTACTCCTGTGTTTTCTTATAAGATTGTTATGATTTTAGCTCTTACTTTTAGATCTATGATTCACTTTAGTTAATTTTTGTACATAGAGTAAATTAGAAGTCCAACTCCATTCTTTTGCATGTGCATATCCAGTTGTCTCTGTATTATTTGTTGAAAAGGCTATTCCCCCACTCCCCCATTGAATTGTCTTGGCACCTTGGTCAAAAATAGATTGATTATACAGGCATAGATTTATTTCTAGCCTCTCAATTCTATTCTATTAATCTGTATACGTCTACCTTATGTCAGTGCTATACTACCATTTTAGTAAATTTTTAAATTGGAAAGTGTGAATCCTCCAATTTCTTTTTTTTTCCCTTCAAGGTTTGATTTGGTTTTTATAGGTCCCTTGCATTTCCATATGAATCCTAGGATCAGCTTGTCAATTTCTCCAAAAAAAAAAAAAAAGCAATTGGAATTTTGATAAGGATTATTTAGAATCTGTAAACCAATCTGGGGAGTAATACCATCTTAAAATTTGAGTCTTCCAATCCACTAACATAGGATGTTCTTCTCTTTATTTATGTCTTCCTTAATTTTTCTTCACCATGTTTTGTAGTTTTCAGCATAAAAGTCTTGTACTGCCTTGGCAAATTTATTTTTAAATATTTTATTCTTTTTGATGCTATTATAAAGGGAATTGTTTTTTTAATTTTCAAATTATTCATTGCTATTATATAGAATTACAATTGATTTGTATGTATTGATCTTATATCCTGCCACCTTGCTGAACTCTCATTTATTAGTTTTTTTTAGTTTGTGTATGTGTGTACTTCCTAGAATTGTCTCTATAAAAATTATCTGCACAATTAAGTTCTTTTACGATGAATTTTATTTAGCTCACTAGAATTAAAGGAGGTAAAATGCATTTCTTTGAGTTTCCTAAGAGAAATCCATTGCCCCTCAGATAATAGTCTTAGAAAAAATAATGAACTGTGATTTGCATCTCTTATCAAATTCTACCATGTTAATATTAAAATAATCATAGTAATAATAACAATAGCTATTATATATACCAGAAACCATACTTTTCAAACTTTATATTACTTAATCTTCCCAACAATTCTCTGAAGTAAGAAAAATTTTTATTCCCATTTTATAACAGAAAGTGAGCCTAAGAAAGATTGCATGACTTGTCCAAGGACATGGTTAATTAGATATAGTAGCAGTGCAGGAATTCAAATGTAAGTTAAAGAAATTAAGTGGCCGGGTGTGGTGGCTTACCCCTGTAATCCCAGCACTTTGGGAGGCCAAGACAGGCAGATCGCAAGGTCAGGAGATCGAGACCATCCTGGGTAACACGGTGAAACCCCGTCTCTACTAAAAATACAAAAATTAGCCAGGCGTGGTGGTGGGCACCTGTAGTCCCAGCTACTCAGGAGGCTGAGGCAAGAGAATGGCATGAACCCGGGAGGTGGAGCTTGCTTGCAGTAAGCTGAGATCGCGCCACTGCACTCCAGCCTGGGTGACAGAGCGAGACTCCATCTCAAAAAAATAAAAACAAGGAAAAGAAAAAAAAAAAGAAATTAAGTCTGAGACACACAGCTTGCTCAAAGTAACTCATACAGAAGATCCAGTGTCAGGGCTCGAACTTAAGTTCTTAGACTCTATATTTCAAATGCATTATGCCCTACTGCCTATAATAGAGATTGCTGGTCTTTTCTTTCTTTCTTTTTTTTTTTTTTTTGAGATGGAGTCTCTCTCTGTTGTCCAGGCTGGAGTGCAGTGGTACAGTCTTGGCTCACTGCAACCTCTGCCTCCCAGGTTCAAGCAATTATCCTGCCTCAGCCTTCCGAGTAGCTGAGATTACAGGTACCTGCCACCACGCCAGGCTATTTTTTTGTATTTTTAGTAGAGATGGGGTTTCACCATGTTGGCCAGGCTGGTTTCAAACTCCTGACCTTGTGATCCACCCGCCTTGGCCTCCCAAAGCACTGGATTACAGGTGTAAGCCACTGTGCCTGGCCTGATTGCTGGTCTTTTCGTAAGAGATGAACCACCAGTAGTAGTAATTTCTTGGGTTGGGGAAAAAAGAACACACATATGAAATATATTACTCTAGGATTATGTCTGCAAATGGCTCTCTTTTTGCTGTCTACTAAAGCATGTCTTGTTGATGGAGTAAATTTTGGTTTCTAGCTGAGAGGGCTGGGTAACATCAGGAAATAATGGAAAAAGTCTATGGCAGGGACTTGCATACTTATAGACAAATGCACCTCAAGACTTGTTTTTAAAGCTCACTAGAGGAAAAACAACAAGGAATAAATGTTATCTGAGAGTACAAATGCACATAGGCTGTCCATCAACAGCTAACATGATAAAAGACACCAAAACAACCTCACCTAAGCAGGCAGCTTCACTTAGCAGTAAGTCACACACCAGTACCAGGTGAAGATCTTCTATAGGGTGGTGCTGAAAATCTGAAGTGTGATGGGAAGCTGGGCAGCTGTTAAATACTTAAACAGGCAGCACTTATTTTATTTCACTAATTTTTAGCCTCACTAGCTTTAAATGACATTTTAAAAATTATTTCACTCAACAATTTTACATACTAAAACATGACTGTTTTGTTATATTATAATAAATGTGTCTCTAGACAATATCTTATGGACTAAAACATTTGAAAATTTATTTCTAAGCAATTTCCTTACATGAGCAATTCTTTAATATGAAAACTCAGAATCTATACTATTGACTTAGAAATCATAAGAGCCACAAAAATAATTAATATAATGGTTATGTAATATTATAATACAAATAATTATGAGATTAATAGTACTAATAATTACCTTTATACATTATTATAGAGTTCCTAAAGTGTTTTCACATATATCATTGCATTTAATCCCCATCACAATCTTCTGAGAAAAGTACCCTTATCTTCATTTTATAGATAAGAAACTAAATATCCAGATGTCAGATTTAATTTCAACAAACATCAGTGTATGGGATGTGATGCAAGGTGTTGCCACCTGTGCAATCCTACCTACCAATAAATCTTATTGGTCACTCACAACATCTTTTGAGGAGGGTATTGTTAATTCCATTCTGCAGGTGAGTCTCAGGAAGAATTAGATTAGATTACTGTAGCTAGTAGGATGCGGGAAAAGGAGTTGAGCACACTTCTTTGGAGTCTAAGGCTAATCTCTTACAGTAAGAAACCTTATGACAAACCTAGAAGGATGGTAGCATTATTATCCTGATTTAGGATATTAGAAAACTGAACTAAAAGAAGCTCAGTAGCCTTTCCATGACCACAGTAGAACTATTTGCCTTCAAGTAATAAAAGTTGACTTGGGTCTTCTGTTTCTTACAGACAAAAGCACAATTGATAATTAACTGATCCATTATTGTAACAACTGATAGTACTTAACTCACTCCTCAGTTTATCAAACGTCCAGCACCACCTCATTCATACACTATGACCAGAAGCAAGTACAGATGAAGCATCTCAAATCCAAAAACCGCAATTCTGAAATGCTCCAAAATCTGAAACATTTTGGGTGCCAACATGACGCACAAAAGAAAGGCTCATTGGAGCATTTTGAGCTTCAGATTTTTAAATTTGGCATGCTCAATGAGTAAGTATATGCAAATATTCCAGCACCTGAAAAAAAATCCAAAATCTGAAACACTTCTGGTCCCAAGCAGTTCAGATAAGGGATATTCAACCTGTATAGGCTGGGCGTCAAGCTGAGATCTGTAGTCATGGAACAGAGAGAAGCTGGCTGGCTTACCCAAGATCTGATGCACTCTCTTACAGAGTTTATCTGCTCTGTTGGACATTAGTCCCAAATGAGAGCATCACAGGAGTGTGGAACTGACTCTTTTCCTTCCCTAGAAGTCACAGACTATTGGATGCTATATGTGAATGGGTCACCAGAATAGCAAAAAAAAAAAAAAAAAAAAAAAAAAAAAAAGACAAAAAGAAGTCCATGAAATCACAAGTCTTGTCCCTGTGCATTAGTTTTTAATTAGGGATAAAGTGAGGAGGGAGAACATCCCTAGAGCCTCAGGGCACCTTAGCACTGACCACGTTACACTATAAAAGTTTCACTGAATATTTGGAGCTTCCGTAGATCCTCAGATAATCAACATCAAATAGGTCACTTTTTTTTTTTCTGCAATCAAGAGCACTTGAATTAAAACTAGCACCATTTAGTGAGCACCTACTCTGCACTGATGAGTGCTAAGGGCCTCATATAGTTGCTTATTTAATACTTACTAAAAGCTTATAATTTGGCTATTATTGCCTTCATTTTAAAGATAATAGAACAAAGGATCCAAGAGATTAAGTCACCTGCTTAAAGTCACAAAGCTGGTAGGTGAATTTGGGATTTCAACCCAGACATGTTTGGTTGTAAATCCCTTGCTCTTTGCATTATCTGAAGCCAGACCAGAGTATCAATGAGGTAAGTGACTTATTCTGGGACATACTTATTAGCTGTGCCTTATCCTGGGACACACAGCTAGTAAGTGTGTCCCAGGATGTCATTTGTTCCATAGACCCTCAGTGTCTTCATCTTTAAATGCAAGTAATAATAGAGCTTCTGTGATGATGAAAGACAAGCAGGTGAAATATAAATAATAATAATAATAACCTTATAGGTTTGGTACATAACTGAAATAATTTACAAAGGTAATTTGCATTAAAACATCTCGTAAGCAATACAATATCATATCAATATGAACTTAAAAATAATTAGAGCACCTGTGGAAAAAGACACTCTAAAAAGTGAACCAATTTTCTTTTACAAAGAATTGAGTATTAAACCAGAAATGCATTTAGGGTAAGATTATTCTGATACTTCAGACTGAGTGAGTATCAAAAGCTGACAAAGGGGACAGTTTCTTAGCACCCTTTCTGAGAATACATTAAAAAGAAAACAAAAAGACCATTGTGTGTGATTGTGTGTGTGTGTGTGTGTGTGTGTGTGTTCAGGTTTGATGCCTGTACCTGTTTGTGCATGTCGGTGCTGAAACAGGCTTTACTGTACTGATTTTACCTCCAGCGTAATCATTTATATCGCTGCTGATGTTCTGTAGGAGTTGTTAGATGCCCAATTTGAATGCCAAAGGAAGATGCTAATAACAACCAATCCAAAATAATGTGTTTTCAAGATTTAGGGGTGTATGCTATAATTTTCAAGGAAAAAAAATGCCTTTCATCTTCCAGAAGATTGGTTGTTTCGGGGTATTTTAAAATTTCTTCCTGACAATGCACACATGTCTTTTAGGATAGGAGTCTGATCTGGAAATAATAAGATATTGATGTTCTGACAGTGCCACTCTAGAGTTATTGTTGGAGGGCTGGAAGCCAACTTGGCTCATGATCATGAAGTCTGATAGAGGCACCTCCTTTTGTTTTCATATTTAAATAAATCCTAGAGGCACAGTCAGTATAATTGGATCTTCAGAGGCACTAAGAATCTATTTGATTTTAGACAACTTTCCATGAGAAACAAAATTCAGAGGTCATAGATTTCAACTTGGTCATTTTACAAATAAAGAAACAAGCGAGGACATGTGCGAGGACACTTAGATACCTTTTTATTCTTGTAACTACATTAGATGATTGTCTCCATTAAAAAAAAATCAAATAGATTGGGTCACATATTTAACTATCTGCTGAGTGCGACCCTTTCAAAGGTGTAAAAAAAAATGGCAATGTAATGCATTGGACAGAGCAGAAGGTTATTAGAACCCACAGACCTGAATTTAATCTCATTTAGCCACGTAACTGGTAAAAAGTGATTTAACTTTTTATGCTTTGGGGGTTGCATCCATAGAAAGGAGATATAATTTACTGCACTATGTAGAGCTCCTGCAATTGCAAGTGTCAAATAGCCAATTAAATGGACATAAGCAAAGGAGGAAGCCATTGGTTCATATAAAGAAGCAATTGAAAGGATTGAAAGGGTAGAGGCAGCGCCAATCTCAAAGAAGACAGAAAGGATTCAAACACCTTTGGGTCTCTTGTTTCTGGTCTGTCTCTATTCTCCATATACCTGGTAAATTCTCTCAGTCCTACTCCTCTACATAGTGGGACATTGGCATGGGTTATGCCTTATGGTATTGTGATCAGAGGACACAATTTTCCCCTTTTAACACCCACTGTAAAAATCCTGTGTGAGGACTCTATTTGGTTCATTCTTGGTCCCAGACAACTCCTCTGGCCAGCAGGCGAAAGCTGTATGTAAAATCCCTATTAAAACATCCAGCATTTGAATGGGAAGAGTCATTTCCTAGAAGAGGGAGGAGGCTATTCCAGATTGACAAAACTATAAATGTCTACTACAAACACCTAACTCAGGAACTTAAAGATCAAATAAGATAACAGACTTAAAATGCTGGGCACACAGTAGGTGCACAATAAACAGCAGCTGCTCTATTCTACTGTAAATTTTGAAGCAATTTCAAATGCTTTCCAGGAAAGTGTGGGGAACACTTAATTCATGGCCTATAAAGACAGGGAATACAAGAGCTTTTACATTATTTCTACGGGGATAAAAGACACTACCCCAGTATGCGAGGATTTGAGGCACCAGACAAAACCCTCAAGATTACTCAAGCCCATGTCCAAAATCCTATTATCTATAGCACTTCACAAACACATTGTCTGAAGTGGCTTTTTAATACTTGAATTTTCTCTTCTTTTTAAAAAAGTTTTATTTTGGCCGGGTGTGGTGGCTTATGCGTGTAATCCCAACACTTTGGGAGGCCAAGGCAGGTGGATCACCTGAGGTCAGGAGTTTGAGACTAGCCTGGCCAACATGGTGAAACCCCTTCTCTACTAAAAATACAAAAAAAAAAAAAATAGCTGGGCGTGGTGGCACACACCTGTAGTCCCTGCTACCTGGGAGGCTGAGACATGAGAATTGCTTGAACCTGGGAGGCAAGCAGTGAGCCGAGAATGCGCCACTGCACTCCAGCCTGGGCAACAGAGTGAGGCTCTTTCTCAAAAAAAAAAAAAAAAAGTTTTATTTTATTTATAAATGACCTCTAATAACTGTGCATATTTATGGGGTAAGTGTGATGTTCCAATACATGTACACATTATGTAATGATCAAATCAGGGTAATTAGCACATTCACCACTTGAAACATTTATCATTCTTTGTGGTGATAACTTTCAAAATTCTCTCTTGTAGCTATCTTGAAATATACAATACATTTTTATTATGTGTCACCTTATTGTGTAATAGAACACCAGAACTTGTTCTTCCTAACTGTAAGTTTGTACCCTTTTGCTAACTTCTCTCCATCTTCCTTTACCCACTACCCTTCTCAGCATCTGGTAACCACTATTCTAATCTCTACTTTTATGAGATCATCTTTTTTAGATTCCACAAATGAGTGAGATCACGCAGTATTTGTCTTTCTGTGCCTAGCTTATTTCACTTAACTTAATGTCCACCAAGTTCAACCATGTTGCCACACATGACAGGATTTCATTTTGTGTTATGACTGGATAGTATTCCATTGTGTGTATATGCCATGTTTGCTGTATCCATTCACCCACTGATAGGCACTTAGTTTGATTTTGTATTTTGGCTATTGTGAATAATGCAGCAATAAACATGGGAGTGGCAATATCTCTTTGACGTACTGATTTTCTTTGAATATATAACTAGTAGTGGGATTGCTGGATAATATGGTACTTCTAGTTTTAGTTTTTGAGGAAACTCTTTACTATTTTCCAGAATGGCTGTACTAATTTACATTCTTACCAACAGTATATGAGTTCCCCTTTCTCTACTGGAGTGTGGTTTTGATTTGCATTTCCCTGACAATTAGTGATGTTGAGTATTTTTTTTGACATATTTGTCACTCATTTATATTTCTATTCAGGTCTTTTGCCCATTTTGAAATAGCATTGCTTGTTCTTTTGCTGGATATTAACCCCTTGTCAGGTGCACAGTTTGCAAGTTACCTTCTCTCATCCTATAGGTTATCTCCTCACTCTTGATTGTTTCTGTTGCCATGCAGTAGCTTTTAAGTTTAATGTAATACCATTGTGTTTTCTCTGCTGCCATTTTAAGTTTCACTGGGTCAAAAGTTAAAAATTTGTGAATTCCTATATTTTTAGGGCAATTCTCCTGCCACTGTTGGAATTATGCCTCAATCTATGCAGTAGAACATTAGTGTGAAATGCTTCTGTACCAATGGAGATGATGCTGATGTCTCTATCATAAACCCATACCTCATCAACACAAACTGCAATTACACAAGTGCTCTAATATCATGTATCTCCATTTATCCAAAAGAATCTGAAATCATATTCTCAAAATACTTCCTCTGAATATGCTAGAGATATCAAAAAATATGGAAAGATAATCACTTTTTACATGGGCTTTGGTCATGAAAAAAACCACTTGACTTCTAGTTAAAAGGTTTATATTTAAACCTCATTCTTTCATTCAATATCTATTTGTTGTACACCTACAATAATATAGCACTGTTCTAGATGTTGGGAATACAGGAGAAAATAAACCTCTTGGACTTATATTCTACTGAGAAAAAGAGAGATCATAAATAATTAAGCAAATATATACTATATTGATCAGTAAGGGAATGAGGAAAATAAAGAGGGTTAAGGGACAAAAAGCTGTAGGAAGGGGAAGAGAGATTACCTTTGAGCAGAATCAGAAGGAGTTGAGGAATGAATTATGAGAAGGTCTGGTAGAGGAAAATTTGAGACAGAGCCAGTAAATGCAAATACCTTAAGGTAGAAGTAAGTTTGAACAGAAAGGCAGAGCCCAGGTCATGAAGGTCTATAAGTTCTAGAAAAAACCGGGTTTTCATCAGAATGTAAAGAGAATACCACTGGGTCATTTGAAAGTATCACTTTGGCTGCACTGCAAAAGGAGCTAGAAAGGAAGTGAAGAACCAAGTTAAAAAGCTGTTCCAGAGTCTAAGTGATGATAATGGTGGCTTTCTCTAGGTTGGCAGAGGCGTAGGTAGTAATAACTAGTCAGATTGTAGGGACATGTGGACAGATGAAATGCTGAGAATGAGAAAAGAGAGGACTTAGGAATGACATCTACATTTTCAGCTAGGGTGGCATCTGTGCATGAATTTAGCACCACTTCCTGAGAAGGGGAGCACTGGCATTAGAGCAGGGTCCTCCAGGGTTCAGTTTTAGGATTGTAAGTTTGAGATGCCTATCTAAAGAGAGTTAAGAAGGCTGTTGGCTACACAAGTTTAGAGCTTAAGGGAGAGAACTGGGTTGAAGATAGAAATTGGGAGTCATCAGCTTTCGAATCATGTTGAAAACTAGGGTCTGGTTGAGATCACCTTGGGAGTAAGTGTATTGAGAGACAATAACTGAGGAGTGGGACCATTAAAAGTGTGGAGGAGGTAAAACCAGTGAGGTAGGTGGGAAACCAGTGAAATATATACTGTGTCTGAAGCCAAGTGAAGAAGAGTGTTTCCAGGAGGAGAGAGTGAATAGACACGATGGGCATTCCTAATGACCTTGATAAAAGCAATTTCGGTGAAGTTGTGGGAACAAAACCAGATATGACTTGACTGACGAAAGAATGTTAGATGAGAAAGTCAAGATAATGAACATAGACAACTCTTGGGATTTGCTGTAAAAGAAAGAAGATATACAGCGTTTTTTTTTTTTTTTTTTTCTGGTGGGGAATGTGGAATCTAAGGATGGAGATATTAGAGAATGCTTGCCCAATGAAGACAATGGTCCAATGTAGATTGAAAAATTGAGTTTAAATAGGATAATAAATGTGAGTATACTTTGTAAATTACAAAACGCTCAATAAGTGTCAGGTGTTTGATTTTGATCTAAATGAGCATTCACTGTCTAACCTTTCTCAACAATGTCTCACAAAACATTGTATCATGTCCCTATTATAAATATTTATGATGACATCATAAACACTCTCCTACTTCTTGTTTGTGTGCAACTTATAAGAGTTGCTTTGTTAGCCACAATAATAGCTATTGAGACCGAAAAAGGATTAAATTGTTCATGTACCAATGAACTCACCCTTTTAGGTTCCTTTCACTCACTCATTCCTAATGAATCTGAAGCCAGATAAAACCACAAATGCCACTTTTTAATCCACTCTAACAAAAATATATCAAATGTTTACTATGTGAAGGCAATATTAGGTTTTGTGATATTTACACATTTGTCAGGATAATAACATTTAGACACTGAATCAACCTGTCTCTCAAGTTTATCTTTGCTTCATCCCTTTTCTACTTCTCCTGATTCTGTCATGTGCCAAGTCAAAGGGCAGGGATTAACATTGGTTTTTTAGAAGCATAAAGTACAAGAAATGGGGCAGGGGTCAGAAATAAAAACAGAATCAGGCAGTAAAACATCCTTATGTGAATTTGGATGATAAATGTCATTAATGATTTTAAGCAGGAAATATCATGGTTTGATTCATGTGTTGGAAAGATAACTCATTTGAAGTTAGATTAGATAAGGGCAAGTTAGAAGGAAAGTAATCGGTTAGAAATTAATACCACTATGGCAGATTTATGTTTTCTCATGATGGTATTGCCAGTACCTAGCACAAATCTTGGCATTCTGTAGGTACTATATATAGTATATATGTGTATATATAGATATATACACATGTACATATAAAATGTATATATAAAAAATAAATAATCTAGTGGTTACAAATGATAGGTAACAATATAAAATCAGCTCTAGATTGTTAGGGCAAATGAACCAATTTATTGATTGACCTTGCTAAAAGTAAATTTTAAGAACATATTTCTGGAAAGATTAAAATAAGTATGAACCATGGGGTATCTACATGGAGGCATATATTTTTGAACCTGAAATCATGAGGCAGTGAGTGTCTGGGGCAGCCATGATGGGTCCTGTGAAGTTGTGAGGGAGCAGAAATTGTGGGTAGGCAGAAGACACAAGGAAAGAGAAGAGACATATAGGGAAAGAGGAGCAAGAGGAAAATGGAGTCAGTCTGTGGAGGGAAGGAGAGCAGAAGAAAGAGCTCATTCAGCTAATAAGAGAAAAACAGAAAACAGCTGACTCCAAAGGCACCTTGGCTTCCATCTTGATTTCAGCTCCAATCTATATGTAACTTTCTTTTTTTCCAGAGACAGGGTTTCACTCCTGTTGCCCAGGCAGGAGTGCAGTGGCAGGATCAGAACTCATCACAGCCTCAACCTCCCGGGCTCAGGAGATCCTCCCGCCTTATTTTCTTATTTTTTGTAGAGATGAGGTGTCACTATGTTGCTCAGGCTGGTCTCAAATTCCTGGGCTCAAGCATTCCTCCTGCCTCAGCCTCCCAAAGTGCTGAGATTACACACTGTGCCCAGCCTAGATGCAATTTTATAGTTCCCATCCTATTACTTGAGGAAATTTTTGCAGGTCTGCATTCTGCAACCACAAGGGGCTTGGAAAAAGCACTTTTTGGATATCTTTACAAGCATATTCCTTGAGCAAAGGCAAAGGTGTAGCGAATGGAAAAGACAGGCATGAGAAGAGGTTTGTGTTCTCAATCCATGCGGAAGGAAAAGATATTTGAAAGCATTTTTGCTTTTGTAATTGGAGCATGTGTAGCCACCTTTCCACTTGACAAAATGCTTCTGGAAAAACCCCTGCCAGCTGATGGTACTTCAGATCATGTATTACAAAACAAAAGAAAACAGGATGTTTAATTCACAAGGCATTTTATCCATGAATGAAACCAAAAAGTGGACAACAGCAGACAGCAGAATCAAGGACGGCCCTAGACACAGAAGTGATTTCCTGAGAGTCCCTTTTTTCCTCTCTCTCTTCTCTTCTCTTTGCCCTTCAATTCTCTTTTATCAAGCCTGTCCCCTACATATGCTCATGGGTCATTCTATCAAAGAAGAAAGGTAAACAGGTATATCTTAATGGAGAGCCACCTGGTCATTCCAGGAATCTTACAGAACTTTCCACTGTGTGTTAGGCACTGTGCTCTATGTTGAGATTACAGAGATGAAAAACACAGTTTTTCCCTTTAAGAGCTCAGTCTGGTGGAGGAGCTCAGGTAAGCAATAAACAGATAAGAACTAGAGGATAAAACATCTCTGCTGTAACAGGCTGGGGTGTTATTGGGACCAAGGGGAGGAGCTCTTAACTCCTTTGTGTGGTGGGAGTCTTTCAGGGAGAGCAATTTAGCTGCCTTAAAGGAGAAAGGGAAGATAAAAAGGTAAAGAAAGAAGGGAAAAGAATTTTAAAAAGTTAATGTAGGCATTTAGTAATTCCTCCCAGATGCATTTAGAGATAGGATAATTCTGAACCCAGATGAATGACTCACAAATGATGGTATATCAGGCATCTTAGCAACAGAGACATTTTTGGATCAGTGAACCTCCTTGATGCCCCTCAGGTCACACCACACACACCACTCCTCTATAAGTCTTGTGAGGACAGAGCTTTCCAGCCCACTACAAGCCTGCTGTCTGGTCTGGCTAATGTCTGTATGTAGGAGTATTGAGGTAAGGAGATATTAAAAGGAAAGTGACTGCACTTCTACAGCCGGAATTAATTCAGTTCAATGAGTTCTTGTGGACACCTACGGTTGACTTATTTGCCTTCCGCACTGGGCTATAAAGTCTCAGAGTGCTGGAAACTTGTCTAATTAATCTTTATATTCCTGAGAAGTTAGCACAGCACAGGGCACAGAAAAAGAATAAAGATTGCCATATGAATGGAAGCTGTATACCCTGTTGGGAACAAAGACGTTAAAATAAAACAAGACAAAACAAAACAAAAAAACCCATGAGGTTCTTGACCCCTCTCAGGTTACAAGGGAGAGGGGATGGTTGCCATGAATACATTTACAAATAATGCAAAGCAGAGCAAGGAGGCTTTACTTCAAGGACATCTGTTGGGGGTTCAAGAGAGGAAGAGACAATATTTAAACCAGAAAGCAGCCAAGGTTTGGGAAGGAAAATGACATCTGCACAGGATCCAAGAGATAAGAGTAAGAATTGGACAACTGGGTTGGACACTGGGAGGAGAGAGAATTTAGAGTAGGGATGGAGAAAACAGCAAAGGCACCAAAAGGCAGAGAAGTGCAGGGCTTCTTCAGAGCAGCTTTGCAATCTGCTGTGGGGCATGAGAAGTCATGGAAAATACAAGGTGTGAGAGAGAAGCATGTCCCATGTGTCCAAGGACCTTGTGATGATTAGTTCTATGTATCAACTTGACTAGGCTATAGTACTCACTTATTTAATCAAATAATCTGTATGTTGCTGCAAAGATGTTTTGTAGATGTGGTTAACATCTACAATCAGCTGACTTTACGATAAGGAGATCACTCTCAGTAATGTGTGTGGGGTCTCCTGCTATCAGCTGAAGACCTTAAGAGCAAAAACACATTACCCAGAGAAGAGGAAATTCTGCCTCAAGACTCTAGCACTGACATCTGCTTAAGTTTCCAGTCTGCTAGCCTAACCTATTAATTTCAGACTCCAGACTGCAACACTGACTCCCAACTGAGTTTCTAGCCTGTTGGCTTGCCCTACAAATTTTGGACTTGCCAGACCCCACAACTATGTGAGTTGGTTCATTACAATAAATTTCTTTGTGTGTGTGTGTATATATATATATATATATATATATATATATATATATATATACACACACACACACACATGCACACACTTAACCATATATATGCTTTATATATATGTACGTATACATACCTTATCAGTTCTGTTTCTCTGGAGAACCATGACTGATACTGGCTTCCAACGCTGTGTTAAAAAGTACAGACCTTGCATAGGTGGTGGTGTGCTGCTGCTGTTACAGCCAGTGCTGCCACCCTGCCTGCTCATCTTCGTCTTGTGACAGAGGGAGAATTTAAGAAACATTAAATCTTCTCCTATCTTTGGGGATCCTACAGTGCTTCTGAGTCTTCCATATTATAAAACATTTAAGTAAACAGCACTGGGAATTGCTTCCAGATACAGAGAACAAAGCTTGTCATTGAAAAGCTTCTAAAATGGATTTACCCTCCCCTAGCATCAAGCAGTGCTGTTATTATGATCACTAGAATTCTCAAACACAGCTCTGTTACACCAAAAATCTTCAAGTGTAATTATGTATCCAAACATAACAGAATTGTTTTTGTATTTTCTTAAAAGATGTCATCTAAACAGATTTTTATCATTTCTATTTTTTACAGCTACTTTGAGGTTTTTATGGTGTCTTTTTACTGAAGAGTTCAAAATGTGCTACTGACATTATAATATTAATTTATCATTCAGTCGAGTTAACTTCAATGAGTGTTTCTCAGTGTTGCACTAGGTGCTATAAGAAGCATAGAGAAGTACAATAGCATCTCAGCTCTCCAAAACGCTGGGGAGAACTTCATTCTGGATAGCCAGGTTTATTCATTAGCTCAACAATTATTTATTGAGTGTCTACTATGTGACAGGCACTCTGGAAGATTGGAAATAAAGAGATGAATCAAATATGGTGCCTGCCATCAAAAGACTTACAATAGGTGAGAAACAGACAGATTAACAAAAAGTACAGATTAACAAAAAGAATGTTAGACATTCTTCACTGGTGTTTTATTTAGGTGACACTCAAGGTGAATTTTAAACCACAGATAGGAATTTTTCAGCCTCACAAGACAGAGGCAGACAGGGAGAAGAAATGAATAAAGGCATAGTTCATTCTGGGGAGTAAGAGCTTCATGAACAAAGCCATGAAATAAGAGCAGCCTTATTTCTGGGAATTTGCATATAATGGTTGATTGAGATTGTGTCAGACTTAACACAATGCCTGGAAGAGAGTAACTATTATTATCATGAGTTCAGCATGGAAGATGCTTAAAATGTGAGAGAAATAGTGACAGGAGATGAATGAAGCTGGAGGGATTGAGCAAGTTCCACATTAGGAAGAGCCATTAACCAGACTAATGAGATTAAATTTTAACATGTAGGCAATGGGGAGTCACTTCAGCTTCAGCTGCTTTTGCTTTCTAATTGCTCCTTTAAAAAGTTCTATTACATTTTACTGTTCTCTTTGCCTGTAAGTCCTTTGTTCCATGAAACACCCAACAACGAAAAGTTCAAACCCACATGGCTTTACTGGTTAATTATATCCAACATTTAAAGAAGTAACACAAATTCTTATAAAATCTGTTTTTTTCAACAAATAAAAGAAGAGGAAACACTTTCCAACTCATTATCTGAGGTCAGTACTACTTTGATTCTAAAATCAGGTGAAGACATCAGAAGCAAAGAAACATACAGGCTAACAGCCAGTATGAATATTGATATAAAAATTCCTCAACAAAATTCTAGCGAATTGAATACAGCAGTATATAAAAGCATTAGACACCATGGTCAAGTGGGATTTAACCCAGGAATCCAAGGTTGGTTTAACATACAAAAGTTAATTAATGTAATAGACCATATTTACAAATTAAAGAATAAAAGCCACATGATTATTTCAATAGACAGAGTAAAAGCATATAACAAATTCCACATCTTTTCATGAAAAAATACCCAACAAAGTAGGGATATAATGGAATTTCCACAACCCGATGAAAGACATCTATGAAAAACCCACAGCCACTATCATATTTAACAGTGAAAGACTGGGTGCTTTCCCCTATGATGAGGGACAAAACGAGGCTGTCTGCTCTTGCCACATCTTTTCAA
Organism: Pongo abelii; assembly: GCF_028885655.2. Taxonomy (NCBI): domain Eukaryota; kingdom Metazoa; phylum Chordata; class Mammalia; order Primates; family Hominidae; genus Pongo; species Pongo abelii. The sequence goes on from NC_071985.2 coordinate 166,958,638, forward strand.
CATTGTACTGAAGATTCTAGTCAGTACAATTAGGCAAGAAAAAGAAATAAAAGCCATCATCGTTGGAAAGGAAGAGGTAAAATAATTTATATTTGGAGATGTCATAATCTTGTAAATAGAAAATCTTAAGGAATCTGATAGAAAAATATTAGTGCTAATAAATGACTTCAGTAAGGTTGCAGGATACAAGATCAACATATAAAAATCAATTGTATTTTCATATGTTAGCAATGAATAATGTGAAAATGATCTTCAGAGCCAGTACAATCCCTGACACAACTCCATTGGCCCTGTTTTTTTCTTTCAGAAATTGAAAAGCTGATTCCGAAATTCTTATGGGGTTACAAAGGCCCCTAAATAGCCAACACCATCTTGAAAAAGTACAAAGTTGTAGGATTTACAATTCCTGATTTCAAAATCTAAGTTATAAGACAGTGTGATACTAGCATAAGGATATACATAGAGATCAATGGAATGGGAATTGAGAGTCCAGATATAAACTCACACATGTATGGCCAATTAATTTTCTACAAGGGTTCCACAACAATTTAATGGGGAAAGAACAGTCTTTTCAACAAATGGTGAGGAGATAACTGGCTACCCACATAACAAAGAATGCAGTTGGACTCCTACCTTACAACATACTAAAAAATTATCTCAAAATTTATCAGAGTCCAAACTTTATTTTTCATTTTGTTTATTTTATTTTATATATTTTTTGAGACAGGGTATTGCTGTGTCACCCAGACTGGAGTGCAGTGGCATAATCATAGCTTACTGCATCCTCAAACTCCTGGGATCAAGGGATGCTCCTGCCTCCACCTACTGAGTAGCTAAGACTACAGGCATGTGCCACCACACCTGGATAATTTTTTACTTTTTTGGAGAGATGGGTCTCACTATGTTGCCCAGGCTGATCTCAAATTCCTGGCCTGAAGCTATCCTCCCATCTTGGCTTCCCAAAGTTCTGGGATTACTAGCACCCCAGCACCCCCAAACCTTAAGTTTGTAGAAGAAAGCACAGGAGTAAATTCTCATAACCTTTTGTTAGGTAATGGTTTCTTAGAAGGGACACCAACAGCACAAGTGACAAAAGAAAAAAAATGCAAATTTGACCACATCAAAATTAATGTGCTACAAATGATAACATCAAGGGAGTAAAAAGACAATCGATAGAATAGGAGAAAATATTTGCAAATTATATAATCAATAATCAGATATACTTGTGTCCAGAATATATAAATAACTCAATAGTTTAAAAATATAATATAATTTAAATGGGGATTTAGATAGATGTTTCTCAAAAAAAAAATAAACAGCCATTAGCACATGAAAAGATACTCACCATCATCATTCAAGAGCAATGCATATTAAAACCACAATTGTATACCACTAACACTCACTAGGGTAGCTAAAATAACAAAGGCAAACAGTAAAAAGCATTGGCAAGGATGTGGAGATATCATAATGCTCATTCATTGCTGATGGGATTGAAAAACGGTAGACCTTGTTTGGGAAAATTTGGCAATTCTTCAAAAGGTTAAACATAGTTACCATATGACCTAGCAATTTCTCTCCTAGTTATATACAAAAATTTGTGCATGGATGCTCATAACAGCATTGTTCATGATAGTCAAAAACTAGAAAGAACCCAAATGTTCATCAACTGATGAGTGGATAAACAAAATATGGTATAGTCATACAATGGAATATTATCCAACAATAAAAAGGAATAAAGTACAGATACATGCTACATGAATAAACCCTAAAAACATTATGCTAAATGAAAGAAGTCAATCACAAAAGACCACATATTGTAAGATTTCATTTTTTTGAAATATCCAGAATAGGCAAATCTGTAAAGACGGAAAATGGATTAGTATTGCCTAGGGCTAAGGATGGTGGTAGTAGAGAGTGAATGCTCATGAAAAGTGAATGCTAATAAAGGGTTTCTTAGGGGAGATATCCAAAGATTTTAAACTTAAATGTGGGTGATGATTGCACAATTCCATAAATATACTAAAAATAATTAAATTGTGGACATTACAAAGATAAATTTTATGCTTTGTAAATTATAAATCAATAAAGATGTCTAAAAAACAACAAACTATAGAAAGTAAGACATGGACATTATTGTGTGAAATAGAATTGGCATAGAAAGCTTTCAGCATCCTTCAAGAATAGACAGGATTTAGATAACAAGTGAGCGGATCATAGAAAATTCCTTGGGGAAGCTAGTGCAAATTCTTATGTTCCTAAGAATGTATTCTTTTATTTATTTTATTATTATTATTATTTTAAAGATAGTGTCTCACTCTATCACACAAGCAGAAGTGCAGTGACACAAGCTGAAGTGCAGTGGTGCAATCTGGGCTCACTGCAACCACTGCCTCTCAGGTTCAAGCAATTCTTGTGCCTCAGCCTCCCGAGTAGCTGAAATTACAGGTACTCAACACCAAGCTCGGCTAAGTTTTGTATTTTTAGTACACACAGGGTTTTGCCATGTTGGCCAGGCTGGTCTCTAACTCCTGACCTCAAGAATCCATCTATCTCCACCTCCCTAAGTGCTGGGATTACAGGCATAAGCCCATGCCTGGCCCAACAATGTATTCTTTTAATGATACAGATAAGATAGTGATCCCCAAAAGAAGAGAAAACATGTTTTCCTCATTGCTATTGTCTTTTTGCAAGACTTGGTAGGGTTTACTTGGGTACGTTCCAAATAATTAGTGCCTCAAGTGATAAAGTAATAGCAAATCATTAAAGACACCTGTCAGGACAGCGCTCGTTACAAGTCTGGCTTTCTCACTCTAGTTTCTCTTCCTGAGTGATTTAAAACATCTCCAAGTGGAGCTCCAAGAAGCAGAATAAAGTGGCTAAGAAACGCCCCACTGGAAGCACCCTGTTACTGCCATCTATAATTTGCTCATTCCATTCTGAAGTCTGACTGAATCCAAGCAGACAAGATTTACCAGATTTAGAAAATAGCTTTTACTCTGCACCAGGCATTTGAACCAGAAAAAGCAACTCAATATGCATGGACTGTTTTTCCTCTCCCCTGAAATTGTGTGTTTATTAAGAGGACACTGTGAGTGTGGGCATGTGGAAGGTAGCTGGTGTCATAGACAGTGCACTGTTGATGAATCAGGGGATATGGTTCAGGTTCCCTTTCCCAATCCTGCCATCAGCTAACAGTGTTATCTTGGGCAAGTCAATATTGAACCTCAGTTTCATCCTTTGCAAAATGATAGTATTCCCGACCTTATGGGGCTGTTAGGTGTGCCAAATATGATAACGAATATTTACGAAGAATTAACTTAAGAAATATTTATTAGGAATTTACTTTTGTTTATAGCAATGGGAACACAAATAATTTGAAAATGGTCTTTGGCTGACAAAGGTCACAGTCTCATGTGCAAGTGCTTTCTGAAGTATAATATATTGATCAAATATGTTATTTTTGCTTTTCTTCCACATGAATTGCTCCTTACTGCACAAAATTTTTCACTTGGATTTCACATGCTGTCAACCTATTTGAAGTCTATTGGCTGATTTATTAATGTAGTCATATATAAACCCTTGAGAGCATAGATCCACAAATTCAAAATGGATTGAATTTCCAGGCCCTAGAGTTGCATACACCCATTAGAGAAGCTGTCCTTGGTCCTTTGTGTTTACCCATCATTTTTGGTGTGCAATAGGAACAAGAAAGTACAGATTTTTAAACATGGTCACTTTTAATGGAACACTAATTTTCCTCTATGGTAAGTAGTTTAAAATAGGATTTGTGTCTTAAACAAATAATAGAATAGAGCAAAATTTACATGAAATTTTAATATTTAATTTTGAGTCTTCAGAATAGCAAGCAGGCTCCCAAAGAGTGTGATGCTTGAAATGTGGTGGACACATTTCAAATATCTATATCTTAGCTCAGAGTTGTGAGGTCTGACTCTGTGGATTTTTTATTGCACAACTTCAGGACCACCATTCACATAGATGCTGATTTGAACAGTGGAGTTGCGCAACAGTGGTAACCGTTTAGCTGCTCATCCAAGGGAAAAAGTCATGGTAGACTAAGTCCATAAAATCACACTGCCCAGGCCGGGCGTGGTGGCTCACACCTGTAATCCCAGCATTTTGGGAGGCCGAGATGGGCAGATCACGAGGTCAGGAGATTGAGACCATCCTGGCTAACACTGTGAAACCTCGTCTCTACTAAAAATACAAAAAATTAGCCAGGCATGGTGGTGGGCACCTGTAGTCCCAGCTACTTGGGAGGCTGAGGCAGGAGAATGGCATGAACCTGGGAGGCGGAGCTTGCACTGAGCAGAGATTGCACCACTGCACTCCAGTTTGGGGGACAGAGTGAGACTCCGTCTCAAAAAAAAAAAAAAAAAAAAAAAAAAACAAACATGCTGCCCAGGCAATGGCCTTCTCCTAAACTTGTTCAGGATGAGTAGTGTTGATATATTTCTATTATGCTGTGAACAGAAAAGAAGAAGAATATCTAACAGCAGATGTTAAAAGTGACTTCCAGAAGTGAGGGGTGGACTAGTTAACCTGTCAAATGCCTTCCTGTCCTGACTGACTTTTGTGAAGCAAAGCAAATACTGCAGTCATATAGCAGTCACACAATTCTCAAAACACACTGACACACACAAAATCTTAATAATAGCAGATATCATTATTCAACATCAGAGCTGATACTATCACTCTGAGGAAATAATTAGGGGAAAAACACTACTCAGTATTTATCCAGAGAAGCACAACAATCCACTGTGGGAAGCAAAGCCATAATGAACCGGCTGGAAAGGCACCTTCTTTGTTTCATCTCATCCCACATTTCTTAAAGGACAAGCAATTAAGGCATAAAAGCTTTGGCGGAAATCACTTCCCATCATCTGAAGACCACAGGATTGCTACTTCAATAAAAAGCTCAGAAATATCTTGACCTCCAAAGTTCCCTGAGACTCAAGACTTCAAAACATACTGCATTCATCATACAAAGATAAATGATGGGGTGCCCTTATCCCCAGAAAAGGACTATGTTTTGGCTTTTGGAGCCCATAAGAGCCCATAGCACCTAAGGGTCAGTTATATACCTGGGAACTTTTATCCACCTATTTGTAAAGTCCAAATATCAGGGCAGAGAAATAGTAGCCTTGCCCACTGTTGCAACATGCTCTCCAGCATTGCTAGTTATACTATCTACAAGGTTCTCTTGGACTCTAATACTATCAAATCTGCTTGGCTTCCTACTAATTAACCATCCATGTAGTTTCTGGAGTTCCCTTAGGTGCCTGCACTGGAGAGCCTGCTCCTTGCCTATTTCCTTTTGCAGTGATACACAGGCTCCCAGAAAATTAAGGGCAAGCACCATGCCACCCTACTTTGTTTTCTCATCACCTTCCATGGTGTCTGTCATATAACGGGTGATCGATAATGTTTGATGAATGTCTGGAAAGGAATAAGTTAATGCTGATATTAAATGTTTGTTTTAGAAGCTAGCAGTCATGTTTGTAGATTGCCACTCACAGCCACCACAGCTTCATCAAGGCATAAAGAGGTTATATTTCACACATCAGTCCATTCTACTATTGTAAAAAGTTAGAAGTTTGATGGGATGCAGTGGTTTTTAAAAGTGGAGATGGGAGCCTCTGGAAGTGTATGAAAGTAGACTAGCCATCCATAACTGTCCACTGGTGGTATGTACGTGTCTCCAAAGAGAATACCTCTCCAGTTACTCAATTCATTTTCCTTTAGAAAGACACTAATTTTGTGATCCCTTAACTCAAAGTCATTGGTGAAAAAGTACCATAGCCTCTTTTATTTTGCAGCACTAACGTACAGGTTGAATATCCCTTATCCTCCAAAAATGTTTGGGACCAGAAGTCTTTTGGAGTTCAGATTTTTGGAATAACTGCGTTATGCTTACCAGTTGAATGATTGAGCCTCCTTAATCTGAAAATATAAATCTAAATTTATCCAATGAGCATTCCCTTTGAGTGTCACATTAATGCTCAAAGTTTCTAACTTTGGAGCATTTCAGGTATTCACATTAGGGATGCTCAATTTGTGTCAGTAACCAATTTACACTCCAAATCTTTGGTGCAGCTGGGAGAAAATAATTTATTCTCTACTAGAGTTTCAGGAATTTTTATAAATTTATAAATCACAGTTTTCAAATTCAAACTATTTATGATTAACTTTGACACACTTGTTTCTATTAGATCATGTGCTTCCTGAAGGGTCTCATCATATACCTTTTTGTATCCCTGGCAGCCAGTAAAATGTCTGACACATAACAGTGGCACAATAAATAAATCAATATTTGTTTAATTGTTGAATGGATGGATGTAATAACATGCAGTTCTTCAATAAAAAAACCTGGAACCGTTTGCACGGTACTGACTTGGGAAAATCTGGAAAGTTTTCCTTTCTCCCTCCTTACAATTCTTAGGGCTCGTAACTTCCATTCAACTTTTCTGCTCAACTACTTTCACTTTTCCCCACAGGCCAACTATGTCAATAAGGATTCAATTTAGCTGCTCTAGCAGAAACCTGGTTACAGTGGTTTAGCAAATAAGAAGTTTATTTTTCTCCCACAACAAGGAGTCTGAGGTAGGCAGACCTCAGTTATTGCAGATACTCAACCAAGCTCCTTATTTCTTCCTGCTCTAGGATCCTTAGCACAAGACATCTGCCCACAAGACATCTGCCATCCTGGTTACAAGATGGCTGCCCATTCCTACAAATTAACTAGAAAGAAGGGTGTAGGGCAACATGAAAAAGGCAGATGTCAGCTGTGTCTTTCTCCTTTTCAAGAGGCTTTCAGAATGTCCTCTGCTTATATTTCAACTTCTGCTTATGTCTCAATGGCCTAAACTATGTTACTCAGCCATCCCTTGCTACAAGGTAGTTCTGAGAAAATGGTGATTTTATGTTGAGCACATTGGCTTTCAAATTAGAATTAGAGTCCTGTTCATAAGGAGGAATGCCCAGCAGTGTCTGCTATTCCACTATATGGCATCACCACCCACCCTAGAAGCACCCTGGCTGGCACAGCATCAAGGATCTTCTGACTTCACTGTCCTGTTCCAACTAACCAGAGTCCTATTAGTCTCATCTCTCTGCATTACTCCTTACTTCAACCATGCTCAAATTGTTGCCATGGATTCCAGATGTAACGCCTGATCCACCTACCATTCCCACTTTTCCATTTTCTACCTGCAAATATTGTCCCTATTTGTCAAGTCTCCACTTAAACATTATCTACTCAATGAAGCAACCTTACGTCCCCTGGCTAAAATGAATTCTGCATTTTGGTGTATAAATGGCTCATAATACAGTTAGTTGTATTCACTTTTATTGCAGTTCAGTGTCTAGCAAAAGAGAAGTCCTTCATAAGTATCTTTTGAACTAAAGTGATGCTCTTCTGATTCTTCCAGAATTTTCTGGGCTTCTTACTCTAATCAGCTGTGCGGCTCCTGTGCTATGGTCTCCGTACTGCATCTACAGCCTTTTATAAATGCCTGTTACAACACAGATGCAAAGCACGGATGTGAGCTGAACTGTTCTCTCTCCCTTAGCTTACTCTATATTACCCACCCATTCTCTGATGCCGGGAGAAAAATCTTTTGTGGAGACCTTTTCTGGTAGCTGAACTGAGTATTGAAGAAAACCTTCAACTGTTCTTTCTGACTAACTTTTTTCTGGACTGAAGGCTGTAAGACACAAAATTACCAAATGTGGACAGATAATAAAAGATCAAAACACAGACATTACAATATTATTAAATGAGAATATAATTGTGGCATTTCAAAAGGAATATAAAGCTTTTCCCATGATGCAAATGTTCTGTATATAAGACACAACAACTTTATTTCCTATTTGTTTCTGGATTTTTCCACTCAAAAGAACTAGTCCAGAAGTTGTTTCCTCCTAACAGTAGGGTTATTTTTAAAGCAGGTGTTCTTGTAAATGAATTCTATTATGCTTTCTTTCTAACACGGCATTCTGTCAAAATAAAAAATAAAAAAAAAAAACACTGTTAGTGTGTTGGCATACTGCAACAAGATTCAACTTCCTCCTATGATTTTCTTTATTAGAAAATATTTGCATACTGAATTCTTGGCAAAGGATTATAGCTTTCCTAATTTTGAAGTGAGCCAAGCAAAGCAACATTTAAACTGGCAGAAGTGACTTTAAATCTTTTAGCACTACTGTTGACTTTCTTAGAGGTTATGTAGAATTAAAGTTGACCCATGAACAATACAGGTTTAAAGCATACAGGTCCACTTAACCCAAATTTTCTTCTGCCTCTGCCACCCCTGAGACAGCAAGACCACCCCCTTCCTCTTCCTCCTCAACCTACTCAACATGAAGATAACAAGGATGCAGAACTTTATGGTGACCCTCTTCCACTTAATAAATAATAAATATATTTTTTCTTCCTTGCTATTTTCTTAATAACATTTTCTTTTATCTAGCTTACTTTATTGTAAGAATACAGGCTATCACACATATACAAATATGTGTTAATTGAGTATGTTATCTGCGAGGCTTCTGAGCAACAGTAGGCTATTAGTAGTTAAGTTTGGGGGGAATAAAAGTAATACTCTATTTTGAACTGTGCGAGGGTTCGGCACCCCTAATGCCTATGTTGTTCAAGAGTCAACTATGTTTCTACTCCCTTGCTGTTTTCATGATACCTCAGGTGCAGAATACATTGTGTTGGTGCCCTAGTTTGAACAATGACAGACCTGGGAGGGAAGCCTATGTGACTTCAGGTAGCACTACTCAAGATTGTCCAGGAAAATGTTGTCGTAAAGGAAACTGACCTAAGATGCCCTTCAGGTCCAGCCTTTCATAGGCCCAGAAAGTATTGTATGTATACTCCTCCCAGAGGCAAGAGCTCAGGAGGCTATAACTTTCTGAGGCTTTCTGAGGAGGCTTTCTGAGACAACTCTTCACTTTCTCTTCTTCCCTGACTCACTCTCCTTTCCTTCATATGTTCCCTCCACTAAACTGGGGGAATTCATCCAATCTGAGAAAATGCCAAGAGCATTAGAAACCTGAATAAACAAATTACTTCTAAAAGACATAGTCACTAAAATAAAGTCATCTTCAGGAAACTTTGCTCAATTCTTTCTGCCCTAGTTTAGAGTAAGTGTTTCTTCTCTAATATATATATATATTCTCAAAGCTTTCTATCTGCACTGCTGGCTGCCATTTACCACAATATACTGCTCCAAGTTTCCCTCAACCAATATTCTGAGAGCTCTCTGAATCCAGGGTACTGTGTCCTAGTAACCTTAGTATTCTCAGTGTTTAGCTAACTGCAGGGAACACAGTAAGAGCTCAATAAATGTTTAATAAATGAATGAAGAGTAAATTTTCCAGGTATAGCTTATACTACACACATACACATACAAATGCATGTATAGACATACACACACATTTAGCTTTGTTTACATTGATATCTTTGACAACCAAAAACTAGAAAAATTCTGCATCTGCCAAAGAATGTGGAACTACTGTATTCAGACAGAGACCTAAAATGTTAATATGATGTTGTTAAATATATCTCACAAGCTTCAAAACAAAGATCTAAAATGTAAGTGGGTGGCAGAAGTAGGGAAACCAATTGCCACAAAGCTAATTTTCAAGAGAGCAAAAATGTATGTGAAATCATATTCCAAGTAGTAGAGCAATCTGTGAAACGCCTACTCCTCCCAATGAAAATGCATCCTTCATATAAAAGATTTAACTGTAACTTTAATAGGCACACATATCATATTTAAGCACTGTCTTAAGTTAAATAATACCCTCTTATCCTCAAATATATCCACAGTCCCTGAAAGTCATAAGAATTTTTAAAAGATGAATATTTTTAAAGTTGGCTAAAATAAACCTAAGGATTTCTATAAACAGCAGGAAAACAAGACTGATTTCTGTATTTTTGCATTATAAAACAATGCCATTTTTACTTTTTACTTTTTTTTGGTATAGTACAAATTGAGACATTTAACACATTCTGCAAGTTTTTCTTACATGATTCAAGAATCTTCAGTTCTTTTGACATTTAAATTATATTTTATGCTGCTTATGTAATGATGTGTCATTCTTTGCATTTAATTTGTAGTTGTAAAAGTTGCATTGAGCCCTTTGTTTCCTGGTTCTTTATTTTAAATCCAAGAGGCTTCACTGACCTTTCCTGGTTCCTGGCCCTCTCTGAGGCGGTTTCGAGTGGCTGGCCTTTCTGGATTTGCACGATTGGCACTGCACAGGAAGTGAGTGGCAGTTGGGGTAAATCCCGTGTTAACAAACCCTGCTTTCCACCCTTTGCATCATTTTTAATTGGGCGATAACAGTTTAAAACAAGCATCAAGAACAGCCATCAAAAGGAAAAAAAAAAAGGTCCCTCTTTTCAAGGCGTTTACTGCTCCATCCTGTGTTTGTTTGTGTACCTGTCATTTTCCCTAAGGCAAAAGCTAAGTTTGATCGCTTTGAATCTGCTTCAGTAGCTAGCATTCTGTCTTAAGTTAAATCTAGTGGGATCACTGCCCTCATCACCATCACAGCAGCTACTATTTACTAAGTGCCTCATATAGGTCAAGAATGGTCTAATGCCCAACATATATACAACGGGATGCCTGATGAAAAATATTTCCTTTCAAAACATGTTCATCTCTTCTCTGACTAGAGCTGGAGAGTCAGCAGATACCTGGCTCTGGTGCAGATGTAGGTTTTGTATGTTTGGACCATTGGTTGTTTTTTTTTTTTGAGGGGGAAGGGGGAATTACTTAAGTGGCTATTCTGAGTAATGCTCCCTTGTTTCTAGGGGGATGGTAGAGTAGGCAGAAGGATCTCAGAAGACGCTGATCCCCTAATCCCTTAGAATTCATAGATATGTTACATTAAATGATAAAAGAGACTCTGCAGATACTATTAAGGTTACAGACCTTATGATAGGAAGATGATATTGGAATATCCTGATGGGCCCAACCTAATCCCATGAGCTCTTAAAGTAGAGAACATTCTCCTACTGGAGGCAGAGAGTTGTGGAAAGCCCAGGATATTTGAAGCATTAGAAGGGCGTGCCTTTGCTGGCTTGAAGATGGCGGGAACAACGGGATGAGGAAACCAGCCAGTATTAAGGAGCTGAGAGAGTTTCCTGGTTGGTTTTCCGCAAGAAAACAGGGACCTCAGCCCTACAGGCACAAGGAACTGAATTATGCCAACAATCTTCATGAACTTAAAGCAACTTCATCCTTAGAACCTCCAGAAAGGAAGGCAGACATGCTGACACATTGATTTTGGCTTGGAGATTTCAAGCAGTTGAACCATGCTGTACTTGGACTTCTGATGAATAGAACCATGAGACAATAAGTGGTTGATATTCTAAGCCACTTAATTTGTGGTAATTTGTAACATCAACAATAGAAAACAAATACAGAGGTTGTAATTAGACCTTTTGGGTCCCAATATAAGCTGCCTTTCTCAGTATACCTTTGATATGTTGATAAAGTAGGGAGAAAACCAGCAAATTTTTATGATGGTCAAAGAGCTTCCTTAGCTAAAACGAAAAAGATCAAGGCCCTCTCCCACTTGGAGAGGTTTTTTTGGAGTTCAGTGTTTGTAGAACCTATCCCAGTGGCTGGAAAGGTTCTAGCTTAGGTCTGCTGGCAATAAAAGTTCTAAGGGGAAACACTTGAAAGAAGGCAAAGTCCAGCTTGGTGATTTGGGTTTAATATAAAGGTCTAAAGTTTTATATATGTGCACATAAATGATAAGGCTGGATTGACTATTTCTCTTTGATCAACTAAATTCAACAAACACTTGTTAGCCATTAGTGTTGTATTAATAAAATGTATTAATCCTACCTGCCAGACAATCTAGTCCATCTGACATCTCTTTCCTATATCTCTAAATGCCTAGTCATTTTGCAATTCATGATGGCCCATATTATTACTTTTTTTTTTTAATCTGTAGATATGGAGTCTTGCTCGACCTTGCTTGGTTGCCCGGGCTGGAGTACAGTGGCATGATCTCGGCTCACTGCAACCTCTGCCTCCAGGGTTCAAGCCATTCTCCTGCCTCAGCCTCCCAAGTAGCTGGGATTACAAGTGCCTGCCACCATGCCCAGCTAATTTTTGTATTTTTAGTAGAGACGGGATTTCACCATGTTGGCCAGGCTCATCTCGAACTCCTGATCTCAGGTGATCCACCCTCCTTGGCCTCCCAAAGTGTTGGGATTACAGGCGTGATCCACAGTGCCAGGCCATTACTTTTTCTGTAGTATTATATCATCTGGCTTTCGATTGCTTTATTTGTTAAAACCAATCATGTTTTCCTTTTGCTTTCCCAAAAGAAGGTAAGTTCCTTGAGAGTAGAAACTATGTATATTGTAATGATTTAAACTGGGGCACTGGAGCTAGACAAGCCTAGCTTTGTCATTTAACATCTGTGTTTAAGTCAGCTAACATCACTGGACTTCGGTTTCCTTCTCTATAATATGGAGAAAAGAGTTCTCCAGCCTCATTACATTCATAAAAGAATTACATTCATTTATAAGCATAAAATACTTAGAATAGTTCCTGATACATAATAGTGCTCACTATAAATCAGCTACATATTTGATTTCCCAGAATAGCGTTTATCACAGTGACTAGAAGATGTTAGGTATTCAGTAAATGTCAAAGTTCGGTTATAAAAAGGAGAGGGGAAAGGTGATAAAGAATATATAAATTTACAACTCCTTTTGCAATTTTCTATTTTTACCTCTTATTCTTTGATGGGCTGATAAATACGAACATAAGAATTTCTTGAGACTCTCAAGTGCCAATAACCTGATGATCTGGGGACTCCTCATGCTGTCCAGACTCTAACATTAGCCACTAGGGTAGCCTCAAGCAAGTCACTTACGTGTTCTGAATCACAGATTCCACATCTGTATGTTAGGTATAATAATACCACTCCATTCAGTTCAGTCTTTATAATTTCTAAATGAGTGGATTAGAAGTGACTCAGATCCTGGTTCACCACACTTAGCACAGAGCCTTATCCCCTATTTCAGTGAGAAAATTAAAGCCATCAGACATGATCTCATTCAACTTTCTGCCACTATGAACAAACAAATCAAAATGCATGCTTATGTCACACTTCTCCTTTTTCAGCGGATGAGCTATCCTTCCTTCTAATCAGCCCTAACGTCTTCACTATGCTCTTGATCTCCTTCCTTCCTACACCCCACGAGACATCAAAAGTGCCCAAAAGAGAAAGAATCAGCTTTAACCATCTACCATCAATTATCCGTCTTCCTTCCTGGCTCTTCAAATAAGCCCTCACTATGCCTGTTTTCCCTCAGCCTGTGAACACTGCTGGTTGCTCCAATTCTAAAAACTCTATGTTGACCCCACATCTCCTCTATCTAATATCTAATATTTCTCCTCGTTCATCCACACTTCTCAAAAACCCTTGCCATTTCCCTTTCTCTAACTGGATTTCCTTGCAAGGATAGCAATTGATCTCATAGCAAAATCTAACATTTTCCTATCCCAGTCCTCATCAAATTGCATCTCTTCACAACATCCCATATGTTGACTATGTCCTCCTCCTTAGACCTCTTTACTCTGTAATTTATTTGACTCCTTACTCTCCAGGTTCTCCTTCTATCTCAACCATTGCTTCTCTGTCTCTGTCCTTCCCTGCCCTTGCTCACTTTCTGAATTTTGGTTTGTCTCCCAGCAATCTGTTTGTATTTTGCATTCCAGTTATCTTCCTTTTTGAACATTATTTTTTATTTTTATTTTTTTTTTGAGATGGAGTCTTGCTCTGTTGTCCAGACTGGATTGCAGTTGTGCAATCTTGGCTCACTGCAACCTCTGCCTCCTAGGTTCAAGCCCAGCCTACCAAGTAGCTGGGATTACAGGCACCTGCCACCACACCCAGCTAATTTTTGTATTTTTAGTAGAGATGGGGTTTCATCACATTGGCCAGGCTGATCTCGAACTCCTGACCTCAGGAGATCTGCCCACCTCGGCCTCCCAAAGTACAAAGTACTGGGATTACAGGCATGAGCCACCGTGCCCTGCCCCTTTGTGAGCATTCTTACTGGCAGGGTGAAGGTGGGAAGAAAAAGGATCTCATCATTTCAATTGCCACTTCTAACTGAACAATTCACACATCTCTGAAATAGAAGATAAAAATGGGGTTCTTTCTACTTTGGTTTTGGTTGAAGCCCTGGGAGAACAAATATCAACTAGTCCATGTTTCAGGATAAATGCTATAGCACCTGAGCAGAACTTAAAGTAGAAAGGATATCTTAGATTAGGGTGGTACTAGTGGACCATTAAAAAGTGGAACCGCATGGTGAGTGGAGGGATGGGAAGTAGCTGTAAGTAGCCAGCCTAAGGATACACACTGCTGACATCAAGGGAGCTAATTAGCATAGCTCAGTAGGCAATTCTTCAATGAGCCCATGAAAGTACCCACAAGAGAAAGAATCACCTTGAAACATCTGAAACAACCAGAGCAACCCAATACCAGATTACACTGGTATTAGTCAAGAGAGACCTTTCATGACCCAGTTTTTCCTCCCTTATTCCATCTTTTTCATGCCCAAAGTTTGGGAGGGCAGATTCTTTAGCTTAAAATGCAAACTTGAAATTTAACTACTATATGAAATCAGATATTTTAACTATCAAAATGAGAGTATTGGGGAGCAAAAAATGACCATGAGACTTCTATGGTTGCAGTCTCTCAAGCTGTACTTGTTAAGTATATGAATACATCTATATTATTGGCCCAGATCCCTTCTCTGAGCTTCATGTTCATAATTCCAGCATCTGAATGTGTATCTCAAACTGAATGCCTCACATAGCCCTCAAAATGAGCACCCCAAACTAAATTTATCCACACCTAAACTTGTTTCTATCTTTATATGTTTTCCCAGTCATTGGCATCAATCATCCTTGACTTCCATATTTCAATCAATATCTCCAAGAGCCAAGTCAATCTCCAAGCATTTCCCTATTCTTTACACTCTATTCTTATTGCCAGTGTGCTAATTCAGACCTTCATCATTGCTTCCCCAGATGGCGAAACTGACTTGTCTCTCTGATTCTGGTCCTGATGTTTCAAATTAACTGCTGACACTGTGAATCCCTTCATTGAGGTTATCTACAAAAAGTAAAAATCTGATGGTATAAAACTCTTCAATGATTTCTCATTACCTAAAAAATTACATCTGAGTTCTTCATCAAAGTAATCTTTGTTCTTTAACTACCTGCCCATATTTATCTCAAGCTACATATTGCTTCCAATTGTAAGTGCCAGCTATATTGATATGTCTATCCACCTTCTGCTGCCACCAATACACACCAACACATGGGTGCTTGCTGCTTCACTGTCTGTTCATTCTGTTACTGATACCTTGGCATGTCTTTCTCATTCATCTACCTCATACCACCAAATTCCTCATCCTATAAGACTCAATCCAGGAATCAACTTCTTCAGGAAGCCAATTTTAGTATTATCCTTTTGTACAGACTATGTAATTATGGATGATATGACACAGTTCTATCCCTAGAGATATGACTTCACACTGTATCTTTCTGTTTTATCTCCCTCACCAGATTATATTGCTTGACAGAAGTGACTGCATTTTATTTCTCTACATGGCTCTAAAGCCTAGACCAAACAAAATATTTGGCACATGGCACACATGTAATAAATATTTTTGGAAAAAAGGAAATAATTGTATAAAACTGTATTTTACAAACAACCTCTCATCGCATTGTTTCATTTGACTCTCAGAACAAAATCGTGAATTAGATATTTTTCACTTCTCTCTTTAAAATAAGGAAATAGCCTTAGATAGCATAAGCAACCTGTTAAAGACCACCAAAAGAGTTAAGTGTAGCAAGGAATGTGTACCTATGCTTCCCAAGTCAAGGATCCATGTTCAGCCCAACAAGCCACAATGGTACCCTTTGGACGCTGAGTCTAAGTACATATGTAAAATAAGGCATACAGTGGCTGAAAACATGAGTAGGACTTTCCTCCAGCCCTGAAATATCAAAAAGAGAAGAATCAAATACTGTAAAAATAAAACAGAGGCTCAGGAGAGAAGTAGTAAAAGGCCATGGTACCTTTGAGAGCTCTGCTCTTCTAGGTACCACTTCTATCTTAGTGCATTCAATTATAAAATAGAGAAGTTTTTAAATGACCACATAATTGCATTGGCTTATTCAAAGCAACTCAATGGTGCCAGCTTTGTAACTATCTGCCTAAGACACAATTGTTTCTCTGGCTGAATCAGAGTATGTTTTCTCTAGGAAGCCAGCATGGTTCTGGCACGACAAGAAAACTGTTCTTTTGGTTTCAACATATTCATCTGCAATTTCTATCTCATCTTAGAAAAGATTCCACTCTTTAAGGGCAGCCTTAGAAGTCTTTTTTTTTTCCAGTTTTGTGTATACAGTTTTGAACATTTCTCTGCCTTTTTCCTATTCCCTTCTCTTCCACTGAAGCAAGAGGCAGGCTCTGAGCTCACTTTTCTCCCAGGGGAGAAATAGGGAAAGTCAGAAAGCTTTTAGGACAGTAGATAAAAGGGACATATAGAGAGTGAAAGCCCAACTCCAGCTACCAACTCCCTCCTACTCCTCACCTTCCAGGTTTGGGGCCTAAGAGTACAAAGGGCCTGGGCTCTGCTTCCCCAAAATATATTGAGAAGGTAGCAAGACACCAGGAAGGAGATGGCTTCTAGGCAGAGAAGATCAAAGGAAGACTTGCTTAAGATTCCTGGGCCCCAAGGATTACAAGGAGGCAACAAATGCTGTTAGAGTAAACCTAAATAAGCTATGAGGATAGGAACAACAGACTTCTTATGGTCAAGTCAGCCTGTAGGCCTAATGACTCAAGACAAGGTTGTCCTATATTCATACTTTGCAGTAAGCCCAAGGAATTGTGATTCACTCTTGAGGGTGAGAATACCAGAAAGACCTAAGCTTAAGTTTTCTACTAGGTAAGCAAAATAGGACTCAGAGACAGAAATTAGGATACATTAGTGAAAGTAAAGACGGTAATATTTACTGCATTCCCAAGTTTGTGAAATGAGATTCATAAATAAGCAATAATAATAATAACATTCATTGAGATTTCTTCAGATACTTGTTTGATGGTGATACCCAAAGCTGTCTCTAATATATGGTAAGTTGAAAGGATCACCTGGACCTTACAAATTTTGTGAACCATTATATTGTGGGAAAATGTGAATAGCACTGTACAAAGAGAATCACTCACTGAAAAAAATAGAGGCAACCTTCCTGCTTCTGTACCTGAGTCCTTATCTCCCAATGTCCTCCTCTTCCTCCTACTTTTTTCACTTTAAACAAAATCCTAAAAATGCAACATTGGAGATGATTGCTGGGGTTCCTTGTCCTTGATGCATGCCCTCAAAGCAATTAGCCCCGGTATATCAACTCTTGCATCTCACTGCCACCTCAGAAGAAAAGAATTTCCAAACATAACATTTTCTAAGATATGCCACTGCTGAGCTCTATCTGAGTCCCCTAGTCCTAAAAAGCCTGTTAAACAAGTTGGATGACCTTGGTCTTCTCTGGTGTCTTTTTCTTGAATCATTGCTAAAGCCAAGAAGAGAAGTGTTAAGTGCAAATGCACACACTGCAAAAATGTATGCTGGTGAACCCAAGTTTCCATCAAAAGTTGCTCTGTGTGATCTGGAGACAACAAAAACAGTAGGTCTGAGGTACCCAATTTCAACACAATGGGGAAAAAAGAGGGAGAAATAATATGAAAGAAATATTCCAGTCACGCAGTCTCAGCAGGCCTTCATGTCTAACCTCCTTTGAAACTAAAAGGCGAATAAAACAATTATTTGTCTCTTTAAGAAGGGTCAGAGTTTATCTGTAGGCCTTTATAGCACCAACAACAAATGAGATCAGAGAAAAGTCAGTATAATTTATATCATGTTCCTGTACTCCACATTCATCACCATCACAAAATACGGAGCATGAACACTGTGTCAGCCACTGAACATGAGTCGCCAATCCTAAAAATAGCCCTGCAAACTAAGTTTTATTATTCTGTTTTACAAATAAAAAAGAAACCTAAAATTCAGAAGATAACTTCCAGTTAGAAAGAAACAGAGATGGATTTTGAACATACGTCTATCAGACTACAAAGCTTATGTTCTCCCAGCTACACTGTAGTGCTCTCCAACTATCTCCTCTTCAGTGCAATAAGAAATGCCTGAATGTTCATTGAATATACTTAGTTTTTCAGGGATGCTCTAAAGTCAGAATGATCTTATAAAAAAAGGATCATGTCATTCTATTGTTCAGAACACACTAAAAAATTATCATCACACCTAGAATAAAATCCAAATTCTCTTTCATAGCCCACAAGTGATGGGCTCTTACCTAACCCTAAAGCCTCATCTATACCTTCCCCATCACTTGTTCTGCTTCAGCCATCCTGCTTTTCTTTCTGTTTTCCAAAGTTCTTCCTTTTCCCTCATAGGGTTCTACATTGGTCTTTTGCCTAGAAGGCTCTTCTCACAGATCCTGAAGTGGTTGAAACCTCACTGCTTAGAGGTCAGCTGACAGAGAGGCCTTGTTTACACATGTGTTTGCTTGTTGACTATCTCCCTACCTCTGGTATAATATACAGTCTTGTGACAGGGACCATGTTTCTCATTCACTGTTCTATTCCCATTGCTTAGAACAGTGTCTGGTACATAGTAGGTTCTCAATAAATATTGTTGATTGAATTAATGTGTTATTACTAAAAGAGTTCAAAATGTTAAATTATCATCCTTTCCCTGGTTAGTAATATATACATATATATATCTGGCATTCAGAAAATATTGAAGGTTAATATTAGCATTATCTGATTTTGCCATTTTCATAGCCAACATATACATATTTTTAACATAAGTGCTCATTTTCTGTCTTATGTACAGCCACTCTAGATTCAGGACCTGTTTTCAATATCATTAATACGTTCTTTAAACATGATTTCTCATAAATATTTTATGTTGTTTATAGTTCTTTATTTTGATCTTCCAATTTTTATTACATATTGGAAATAATAAGGTCAGATAAGTAGCTGCTTAGTGGAATTGACTTATTAGCAAAGCCCCCATATTAAAAAAATGGTGTAAAAATCTGCTTCTAGTTGTCAATACTTCCACCAAGCTTCATTTGCTCATTAGCTCTTACCCTCTTCCTGCTAATGGGGACACTTGGACGTATCCACTCTACCTTTATATGTTTTTTACCTTTGCACAACACTTTTGACTAATTTTGAGACTTTGGACTGCCAACCTGAAATTGAAAAATTAAACCTGGTAAAGGCCTAACCTTATAAGGGCCATTTCCAACCTTGAACCTCATTTCTAATTGCTGGGCTTTTACAACATGCATGACATTTGGAGACAGCATCCTAATCCCACCACATATTGCCTACATAGGCTTGGGTGAAATAATAAAACTTCAGATTCTTCACTTGTAAAATGAATTTCCAAGAAATAGAGTCTGAATCTTTAAGATTAGTGTGCAACAGATTTATTTGGCTAGTGCTTTTAGGAACAACACACCCATAAGAGGTGAGAAAAACAGGATTTGACAGAGGGAGATGATCTGTGATTCTGTTGCAACAGGGGCCTCAGGTGAGCCTACCGAGGATCTGGAGCTGGGATGACCCTTCAGCGATGTTCAAAATTGAGACTGGGTATAGCCTACATAAATCAGTCATTGGATGCAGGCTGCCCCCAGGAAGGACCATGCTTCTGGGCAAGGTGTCTATCTTTGGTTGAGAGCACATTTCTTGATAGAGAATCATACAAGAGGCTTTGACTGCCAACATTTGGGGACAGCTGGGAGAGTGAGTGTTGTTCGGTCCTTAAGTGGGGGTCTGTGAGGTGTCCCTCAAAATCCACTACATGGGATTGATCATATTTTCCCAAATTTCATGTGATTTCAAATGAGATCATGTATGTGGACAGCATCTAGCCTAGTCCCTGGCACTCACCACTCAATAAACAATTGTCACATGAATGAATGAATGAAAGAATAAATGAATGAAGGTTTTACAAATGCCACATTTTGTTGTCAGTATTTACTATTTCCTGTACGCTACTGTCTGTCATGAGACATGAATGTCTCCCTTTTGTTCAGAGATTGCACAAGCTAAACTTTTTAAGGAGGCTCCACTTGGTCTCCCATGAGGGACCTGTTGCCATTTCACAAATCAATCCATTCTCCCATTTGCTTTGATTGGTAATCTATACTTCTAAGTCATGTAAAGATTTGAGCCATGTGGGATGAGTTAGATAGCTGCATGTTGGATCTCTGAAGCTGGAATTTTGGGGATTTGTAGAATTAGGGTTAGGCTGAGAGAAGTCCAAACTTTCACAGAATGTTTTAAAAATAACTTCTGTTTTTTAGATGATAGTGCTAACCTAGCAAGGTAATTAAATTATTTCACATTAGCTGGCCCATGCATAGAATTTGCATTAAAAACAAGAAAAATGTAACACATCCCCTGAATTAAGACAAAGTCATATTATGTGCAGCATCACAGTGCTTTTCATGGAATAGTTCTCATATTTTAAAGAAATTCCTCTAGCACATACACTTTCTACACATATTGTCTTAATATACAACCTTATGAAATAGATATGTCTTTCCCCATTTTACAGAGAGGTTTAAATAATATGCTAAGTTACAGACTTCGTAAGGGGCAGAGCTATGACTTCTAATTTTGACTATTATGCTATCCCCACCCACTGTTATTTCACTGTTATTTTGTTTTCTATTTCAAAAATGTGTCTTCTTAATGTATAAATGTTTAATTACTTTATTCTATTGTCAAACATTTTGTAGCACTTAATATGTTAGGTCCAGGCTGCAAGAGGAATAACATAATGTCTCTAGATGCAAACACTCACATGGGCAAGACTAACTACTACCAAAAGAAGTACATAAGAAGAAACCCTCAGATTTGTGTAAAGCGAATCTACTTCCCTCAGTTTCCTTATTTCTTAATTCAATCATAATAGTTTGCTGATATGGTTCGGCTGTGTCCCCAGCCAAATTTCATCTTGAATTGTAGCTCCCATAATTCCCATGTGTTGTGGGAGGAAGGCGGAAATAATTGAATCATGAAGGTGGTTTCCCTCATACTGTTCTCATGGTAGTGAATAAGTCTCGTGAGATCTGATGGTTTTATAAGGGGTTTTCCCTTTCACTTTGCTCTCATTTTCACTCTTGCCTGCTGCCACATAAGACGTGCCTTTCACCTTCTGTCATGATTGTGAGACTTCCCTAGCCATGTGGAACTGTGAGTCCATTAAACCTCTTTTTCTTTATAAATTACCCAGTCTCAGGTATGTCTTTATCAGCAGTGTGAAAATGGACTAACAGATATGCAAAGCCAGACTATTACGTGGCTGTCAAATTTTCTTAAGAAGAAGCAGTTATGTCCAACATCAAATAAACACCAATAAAGAATGAAGCCTTCAAGGTGACAAATATCATCATTAGAACAGGCTGTTTCTTCTCAAGTGAACATCTTGAATACATGCTATTTAGACTCTGATATAAATGCAACCTAATGGTCAGAGGAAAATCACATTCTCCCCAAATTGTACATTTTATGACTCTAATGAGATGATGGCAACAGCTCTGCTGTGAATTTTTTTAAAAATTCAATACAATGAAAATTACACAAATACAGGATTATTTTCAGGGAACAAAAATAAAATAAAGTGTTCCTTTGGAAAAACCTCCAATGAGAGCTATTTTATGACACGGTATCTCCCTGGAGACTGGTTATGGAATTTTCTTGCAGAAAACATTTTATGTGATAAAAATGGAATGCATTTGTTTCCTTGGAAACAAACCCTTTCACCTTGATTGCACAGAATTTGAAGAAAATTTAGTAATTAAACCCAGAATCTACCTATGTTAAACTAGTGGGATTTTCAAACACATGATATTATTAGAAATAATGCTCAATAAAACCCACTTACATCAGTTGAGGTCAAACATATACACCTTTACATGACTTAAAGTATAGACGTCTAGCATTCTAAACACAGAAATAGAATTACCTAAAAACTCTTACACTTTAGCTTAGAAAATCCCCCAATCAAAGTCACATGCTGACTAAAATAATCTTCTCAGCTGTAAAGAAGAAACTGAGAAAGACATAATTGGAGTAATAAAAATATTAGCTATTAGAAAGTTCATAATGAAAAAGTCAACACTATGATGCCAGTTATCTTGAGCCAATAACATCTCCTGGGGATAAAAAAATGTTTTCTAAGTTAAAAGAAAATTGTTTTCTTTGCTAATGAGGGGCTGTATAGCCCTACACCTTTTTACACCCCAGAATCAACCTCCTGAATATACTTGAGAAATCGCGTGCTTTCTGTTTTGTGTTATATACTATTTTTAGGGTAAAAATGTAAACAGAGGTGGGGCACAAGACAGGTTAAGACTAATTCTGACATTAGTTAAGACTAATCTATAACTAAACCACATATTTTATTTAAATTCTATACTTTAGTACTAGAATAAAGACGTTACAGAAATACAACCATCTTTTTCTCTTTGTTCCAAATTTCCTTTGTTTTTATTTTATTTTTTTTTAATTTGTCTTTGTCATTACTTCAGCACGTTGTAAAAAATGTCAGTTAATGGTGTCTCAGGTATACATAAACAGCTTAAATTATTAGCATTGCTATAATTTTACTATACTCTCATCTAAATCTAAAATCAGTCTTCAAAATAAAAACAGATTGTCCTTTGCCAAAAAATTTTTTATAAGGTTTTCTGTTTATTTTTATTTATTTTTTTGTTTTGTTTTGTTTTTGTTTATTATTATTATACTTTAAGTTTTAGGGTACATGTGTACAATGTGCAGGTTAGTTACATATGTATACATGTGCCATGCTGGTGTGCTGTACCCATTAACTCACCATTTAGCATTAGATATATCTCCTAACGCTATCCCTCCCCCCTCCCCCCACCCCACAACAGTCCCCAGAGAGTGATGTTCCCCTTCCTGTGTCCATGTGTTCTCATTGTTCAATTCCCATCTGTGAGTGAGAACATGCAGTGTTTGGCTTTTTGTCCTTGCAATAGTTTACTGAGAATGATGATTTCCAATTTCATCCATGTCCCTACAAAGGACATGAACTCATCATTTTTTATGGCTGCATAGTATTTTGGATCAGCTTTCAACATTATATACCCTTTATTAAAAGTTCAAATCAGTTAGAAGTATCCCTAACGTGTAAAGACAATTATTTACATTATTTCTATTTTGAAAATATTTTAAACTTACAAAAAAGCTACAGAAAGAGTAAAGAGTTGCTGTGTACCATTCATCCCTCAGCCAGCTCCCCTATTGTTTCCCCTAAGGTATGCAGAACCATACCTTCATGCAAGATGTATTCATAGTGCATATTCATAGTACAATCTTAAAAACTAAGGAATTCTCATAGTACAATACTATTAACTAAACTGCAGTCTTTACTGGTATTTTATCAGTTTTTCCACTAATGGCTTTTTTCTGTTCCATGATCCAATCCAGTATCTCATATTCCATTTAGTTTTTTAATTGCCTTATTTATCTTCAGCCTATAATAGCTCCCTCTTCTTTCTTTGTCTTTCATGATCTTGATATTTTTAAAGAGAACAGATTAGTCATTTTGTAGAATGTCCTTGTAAGTGATGCACGCTTGAAGTATATCCTGTGAGGTAAAAGCTGATACCCACCTGTCTTATTACTGTTGATATTAAATGTATCACCTTGTTAAGGTGGACTCTGCTTGGTGTCTCCACTACACCAAGTATTTTTGCTTTTGTAATTAAAAGTATCTTGAAATAAACACTTTATCACTATAGATATATCTGTCATTTCTCAAACTTTCACCAATAATTCTATCATTCACTGGTGGATCTTGCCTGCAACTATTATTACTCCTGGGTTCTAATGGCAAATTTTTATTTCTCTAATACCTTCTACATTTATTTATTAACTGAAATTCTTCTAAAAGGAGAAGCTTTAAGGACAGTTTTGTTTGTTGGTTTGTTTTGAAAATAAATTATCATTTTACTTTTTGTTCTAGGTTTTCTGAACATATATATTTTAGGTCAAAGCTTTCATCTTAATAAGGCAGGGCTGGAATTAGTTAATGGCATCATGGACCAAGAAGTTTAAAGTTTAAAAATGTGTAGGGGGGCTACATAGAGTAAGTACTATAGTGAAAGCTTCCACCTCTGAAATAATTTATTTGTATTTGATATTAGTAATATCAGAAGCTTAGTAGAAAGTTATAATCTTGATTATTTTGTTAGTTAGGAACTGACCTTTGTTTTCATGTTCCAACTCAAATATATCTTTTCAAAATATTTCTCTGACTTACTCTGCAGAGAAATTAATTCACTCCTTTTTATTGTCCCTTAGTGACTAAGACTATAAGCTCCTTGAGATCAGCCACTTCATCTTATTTATCCCTGAACTTTTATCATTTAACAGTACAATGTTGGGTGGGCACAGTGGCTCACGCCTGTAATCCCAACACTTTGGGAGGCCGATGTTGGTGGGTCACCTGAGGTCAGGAGTTCGAGACCAGCCTGGCCAACATGGTGAAACCCCATCTCCACTAAAAATACAAAATTAGCCTAGTGTGGTGGTGCATGCCTGTAATTTCAGCTACTCAGGAGGCTGAGGCAGGAGAATCGCTTGAACCTGGGGGCAGAAGTTGCAGTGAGTCGAGATCATGCCATTGCACTCCAGTCTGGGCAACAAGAGTGAAACTCCATCTCAAAAACAAAACAACACAAAAGCACAATGTTAATACATGTGGCTTAAAATTAATGTTCAACAAATTTTTGACTGATGGGTGGATGAATGGGTGAATGAATGAATGGATTCATGACTACAGTAAGTCCTCACTTAATGTCATCAATAGGTTCTTGGAAACTGCAACTTTAAGTGAAATCACAGATAAGGAAACCAATTTTACCATAGGCTAATTGATGTAAACAAGAGTGAAGTTCCCACAGTGTCCAAAACATCACCAAATTTCTAAATAAAGACCAAAACAGTTCTCATATTAAGCATTGAAATAAATGTGAACTATATATACATACATTTCAGAAAAAGTAATTAAAACAAGTAAGGGGCAGGGCGTGGTGGCTCATGCCTGTAATCCCAGCACTTTGGAAGGCCGAGACGGGTGGATCATGATGTCAAGTGTTTGAGACCAGCCTGACCAACATGGTGAAACCCCATCTCTACTAAAAATACAAAAATTAGCTGGGCATGGTGGCTGGCACTTGTAATCCCAGCTATTCGGGAGGCCGAGGCAGGAGAATTGCTTGAACCTAGGAGACAGACATATCAGTGAGCCAGGATCACGCCACTGCATTCCAGCCTTAGCAACAGAGTGAGACTCCATCTCAAAAAGAAAAAAAAAGTAATAGTATGGGCCATCATGAATTGCAAAATGTCTAGTCCAAGCATTTAGAGATATAGGAAAGAAATATCAGTATGGACTAGATTGAGACTCCGTCTCAAAAAAAAAGAAAGTAAGGCAATTATGCCACTTCAAGCACACAGATGACCAGAGTCTATCCTGGCAGCTCAGGGTGCAAGGTAAGAACCAGCCCTGGACAGGCTGCCATTCCATCGCAGGGCACACACACACACACACACACACACACGCATACACACACACAGCTCATTCAGGCTAGGACCACCTAGAGAAGCCAATTCACTTAAGGAGCATATCTTTGGGATGTGGGAGGAAACTGGAGTACTGGGAGAAAACCCACGCAAACACAAGGAGAACGTAAATTGCACCCAGACAGTGGCTTGAGCCAGGAATTAACTTTTTTTTTCCTTCATTGATGTTATGAGGAAACAACATTGAACAAAACTGTATTACTAGAGGACCTGCTGTACCTACCTTCAGTGAGCTCTATCTAGTGAGAATTTGAAATATTATAGGCAAAATATGGGAGATGATATATTGAAAGAGTCTAGTTCAGCCATTAAAAAGTCACATGGTCATGGCAAAAGTATTTTGCCTTTATGTGTTTCAGTTTTCCCAACAAATCAACTGATTAGATGATCCATAAAGTCACTTTCAAAAATAACACATTCCGTCATTCTAACATCTACTTGGATGTTGCCGAAATAGGAGCACTGCAGACTCTTTTCAAAGTGTCCAATTGAATAATTTATAAGCAAGTACTTGTGTTCTTTCTAGAACCAGAATTTTTATATTTTATCTAATTTGCATCAGTGTAAAATTAGATCCTGTTTCGTATTACTGTCAATCTGCTAGCTCTTCAGAACTAACAAAGGAGAATGATCATTTTCCATTTCAAGCTATGGCAACAGTAAGCACATTTTTTGGTGTCTTCCTGACTTCCCTGGAATTACATTTATGCATTATGCCAGTCCTGCTTCACTCAAACTGATGTTCTTAAGCACATCGCCTCTCATGAGACAAATCCATAACCTGAGAAATAAAATTAAATGCTTAATGGCACCACACAGACTTTTCAGTGCAGAACAGTTTTCTTTAAACTTGCTAAAGAAAACAATATCTTGTATTTGCTTTGCTTTTTGTATTTCCAAAGAGCTTTCTCATTAATCACTTTGTATATGGGAACATTTTAAAAACTTTTATGAGCTGAACAAAAGTTATGTATTGCTATTATCATTATTGTGATACGATAACCTATGGAAGTAGACAGGGAGAGCAAGAACCTTTAACCCAGTGTACAAGTCAAGTAAAAAAGCCACTGGTAGGCTAAGGGATTTAATGATCACAAGTACTGTGAGTAAATTCATTCTTCTACGTATTTTGAAAAGCATCTGCTCTTGGCCTAAAGGCACTCACAATTTAGTAGATGCATCTAACCATAATTAATTTGTTTTTATTTGATGAATTGAGGGTAAGAAGGGTGAAAGTGTCTGTGATGATTATTTAAGGGCAATATTTGCCAGTTTAACAGAAGCAGAATAACATTAAAGCCTTTAAAAAAAAAAGAAAAATAAAAGAATAAGAGAGGGAGGGAAGGAGGGAGGGAGAGAGGGAGAAAAGTAGGGAGGGGAGGAGGGAGAAAGGAGAGAGGGAATGACAAAGGAAGAAAGGCAGGCAGGCATTCTCCACTCCCACATATATCCTAATAACTCACTTGAAAAATCAAATTGAGAAAGTATAATTCAAAAATCTGAAAGTGCTGATGAAAATATGTGTCTTAGAAAGCTGGACAGACATAAAAGCTACTGTGGAGGGATAACGTTCAAAATGCTATCAAGAAAGTTACATTTGTGCACTTTTGCCAAAACTGTTAGAATCTCACTTATCATACATGCTGAACTCAGTTATTAGAAATGACATAAAGCAAGCCATTTTCTCTTGTTAAAATCATTGTCTTCAAAAAGAGGAATCAAAATTTCATGGGTCTACCTATTTCAAGTAAAATATGCTTACTAGCATGTGGAAAAATACTGATCTTTTCAAATGTCAAAATATGATAGGCTGGATGCACCCAATAAAGGAAAAAGAAAAGAGAAACAGATAAATGGACAAAATATAGAGCTCTTGAAAAAAAATTCTGGCCAGGCATGGTGGCTCACACCTATAATCCCAGCACTTCGGGAGGCTGAGGCAGACAGATCCCCTGAGGTCAGATGTTCAAGACTAGCCTGGCCAACGCGGTGAAACCCCATCTCTACTAAAAATACAAAAATTAGCCGGGCGTGGTGGCAGGCACCTGTAATACCAGCTACTTGGGAGGCTGAGGCAAGAGAATTACTTGAACCCAGGAAGCAGAGGTTGCAGTGAGCTGAGATCTCACCATTGCACTCCAGCCTGGGCAACAGGAGGAAAACTCTGTCTCAAAAAAAAAGAAAGAAAAGAAAAGAAAAAATCCTAAAGAAACTCAAGACCCTCTGACTCCTTACACATAAAATATGTCATGTTCCTCTATCTCAATCAGCAAATAGAAGAAACATCTACAATATGGCCGTAGTTTTCTAAAAGTGATCTTACAGTTACGTGTGTAAAATTAACCCACTTAATCAGTCATAGTCCAATAATACATTTAACAAATTATATGGATTTAGGTTGTGGATTCTATATGTTATTCTATAATAACAAAAAATCTTTTTAATATGAAAATATATCTCTTGGGTCTAAAATTAAACAAAGAACAATTATAATGTATTTTTCTACACAATTTTAAAAGAACCCAAACTCAATGAGGATAAATGTGAAAAAAGCAGCAGATATAATAACAATAAAAATAGACAACACTTACTGAGCACTTAACATGTGCCTCGCGCATGGTCTGAGTGTTTTGCATGTGTTAACAGATGAATATTCTCAATATTCTTATGCGGTAGTTATTATCATGATCCCATTTTGCAGATGGAAAAATGGATGCTCAAAGAAGCTAAGTAGCTATTTCAGGGTTCTACAATCAGTCAGTAGCCTAGGATTATAGCCTCAGCCATGTGACTTCAAAGTTGTTGCTCTTAACTGCTTTTTTATAAAGATAAGAAGGAAGCAGTGAGGGAGAAAGGAGAAAGGAAGGACAGAAGGAGGAAAGAAAGAAAAAGGAGGAAGGAAGAAAGATAGAGACGGAAGGAGACAATGAGAGATATGAGACAGAAAGAAGTAGAGAAAGTTGAGAGGGTGAAAAGGAGAAAGAAAAAATGTGAAAGAAAATGTTTTACCTGACTCAAGTTTCAAAATGACAAATAAGTTTTCTCAATGAACAGCTAATAAGTTATTGAGCATAATTCTGTGAAAGACGCCAATATGCTCCTGTTAGAAAGCTGGCGGATACGAAGTTATAGCAGAGATAAGGATGCTGTGTTGCTATTTTAGAACATACTGCCAAGAACTGTATTCGGCCGCTTTCCCTAAAAATTGCTACTCATACAAGAATGAAGAAAATTAAAAAGGAAGATTTTCTACCTTGAAACTTAGAGTAGATGCAAACATAAATGGCCATTTTCCTTTTGGAACAACAGAGGTGAGGCACATCTTTCTTGTCTAGTTCTTACTCACGGACAAAGAATAAATATACCTCCTCCAGGAGCTTAATAACTCAGTGCTGCCTAAACTCCTTACACCTGATGTTCATGCCATGGTTAGATAGTTCTAAATTATCCCCTCTGGCTCATTTCCCACGATTTCCCTTAGTTCAGTCAAACTGAACTATTTGTTCTCAAAATTGCCCCATACCTGCGTATTCAATGCTCATATTTCCTCATGTTGGAGCAAATCCTACCATTTTTCCAAGTCTCAGCTAAAATGTCCCCCACTACCACTGCAAAATTCCCAATGGCCCCACTCAGAAGTGTTCATTCCTTCCCCTGAATGATCCTCATGCTATGCCTGCATTTGTCTTCGCACTTTTCACTTTCTTCTTGATCCTTTACCTGCCTGACTCCATGTCTTACTTCTGCAGAGAGGATAGTAACCCCCTGAGGCAGCACTACTTTCTGGTCTATCTTTAAGGACCTCATGGTACCAAAAGATTGGTTTTTAGAGAGTGGACAAAAACATTTAAAATACATACCTGTTTAGTGTCCACAATGTACATGACAGTATGGGGACACATGCATAATCCTTAAAGGGCATATACATTTGTAGATATATAATGTACTCTGATATAACACGTGAGACGTGTAAAATGACTTAAATTCTGTACTCTCAGATAAAATAGTAGGGAAATAAATAGTTCTCATCATAATGTCCACAGAGGTCCCAAACTCAAATGCCTGTGGGACCCATGGAGATAGCATTCATGAGAGAAGCCAGAATTGGAGCTGGTGAAGGAAAAATAGAGAGGGGTAGAGGCAGTGCAAAATAGAAAGTGCAGACTTTTTCAAAGGCAACCACCTTTCAACAGAACTGAGCTGGAAATATTCATTGTTATTGTGTGGGAATCCTGGCCTGCTATGTCAGAAATTCAGATTTTGATGTGAAATCTTAGAATTTTCATCCTGGAAACTAATTTTTTTAATTAAAAAAATAGAAAAATGGTACAGGCAAATAAAACCCATTTGTGTACTGAGTCCAAGTTGTAATCTCCAGTGTAAAATATCTGGCCTGAAACTTTCAGGAGATATGATAGAAAGAAGGAGTCAGAGATCTGTGATGGAAAGAAGGAGTCAGAGATCCATGATGTATGAGACACAGTACGTCTTTCCTCTAACTCTTGCCATCACTACTGGGCAGGAGGAGAATGTACTTCAGTTAAATTCCCTCAGGAGACCAGAGAAGGCTGAACTACTCCTAGGCATACCCCATCCAAACCAAGGGTCTAGGTCAAGGAATCAAAGACGAAGTGGGAAGAGAGGCACAGCTGCAGAACCAGTTTATCAAACTTCTAGAAAGATCAGGTAAGTTTAGAGCTGGAGATCATGTTATCTAGTTCCCTCATTTTGGAAACAAGGAGCTGACATTTGGAGAGGTGACACAGAGATGAAAGCAAATTAGTGACTGTATTCATTTCCGAAGGCTGTTGTAAAAAAGGACCACAAACTAAGTGGCTTAAACAACATAAATATATTGTCTCACAGTTGTGGAGGTTAGAAGTCTGAAATCAAGGTGTCAGCAGGGTTCATCCCCTCTGAGGGATATAAGGGAGAATCTTTGTTCCATGCCTCTCTCCAAGCTTCTGGTAGCCTCACCTCAGAGATTCCATGACTTATAGATGGCATTCGCATTGTATCTTCATGTTGTCTTCCCTCTGAGTATATCTGTCCCAAGGTCCAAATTCTCTCTTTTTTAAAAGATACCAGTCATATTAGATTAGGGCCCACCCTAATTACTTCATCTTAACTTGATTATCTGCAAAGACCCTTATTTCTGAATAAGGTAACATTCTGGGAGTTAGGACTTCAACATCTTTTGGGGGAAACACAATTTAACCCAGAACAGTGACAATGTCCACAATCCAAAACTCTTGCAGAGCTCCCTCTGCTAACTGGAAATCCCAGCAGAAGCTCGTGCCCGGAAAACAGAACTGGGAATTGTGGCAATAACATCAGTTATGGGCAGAGTCCTGGAACACAGGACTGCTTCTGTATTTTGGTTTACAGAGAATGCTAGAGACAATATTATTTCTCCTGGGAAGTGAATACATGCACTTCTTTTCTCTCTACAGTCTGAAGATATGCTCCATTATCCATACATGTTGCCAGCTACAGAGGCAACTTCTCTGTGTTCTACTCCATAACAATGGCCTTAAAAGGTCAGGCCCTACCTGATTCTACAAGACTCAATGTAACAAATGTCTCTGTACAGCTGCACCCTGGCCAAAATCACAGTGGAAAACACACCACCGAATACACAAATTATGTGGTAAAGAGGTCTTCCAAAAGCATCTCTCAAAATGAACTTCTGACCTCTTTACTCCCCTATTTCCTCATAAAACACCTTTGAAATTCAACCAAAACTGAGACTAGGCCACATGGCCCAGCTGGCCACATGGAGATTACATGGATCTGAAATAGACTCCTCTGGGTCTCTGAGGCTCTTCTGGTGTTTAACCTTGTAAACGCTCCTTCATCTCTCTGGATGAATTTTGCTATTTGTAAAATGAAATTGAAGAACAGTATACATAGAGATGAAGAAGGGGATATGTTAAAAGAGATGACATTAGCTATTCCTGTGAGAATCCAGGAAGGCTTCTTCAAAGTGGTAACATTTGAGGTGATTTTGAAAAAAATGGTTTAGGAATTCACCAAGAAACAAGAAAGAGGGAAAATGCATAAGCAAAAGTAGAGAAGAAAGAAAAAATAGGGCACATTAGGAACAAGGAAGGACTGTACTTACTCAATTATTAAATGCTACCAACTCTAAGACAATCTGTCAATGAAATAATAGGGTTCGGTTTTTTTTTAAATTATATTTTAAGTTTTAGGGTACATGTGCACAACGTGCAGGTTTGTTACATATGTATACATGTGCCATGTTGGTGTGCTGCACCCATTAACTCATCATTTACATTAGGTATATCTCCTAATGCTATCCCTCCCCCTTCCCCCCACCCCACAACATGTGTGATGTTCCCCTTCCCGTGTCCAAGTGTTCTCATTGTTCAATTCCCACCTATGAGTGACAACATGCAGTGTTTGGTTTTTTGACCTTGCAATAGTTTGCTGAGAATGACGGTTTCCAGCTTTATCCATGTCCCTACAAAGGACATAAACTCATCCTTTTTTATGGCTGCATAGTATTCCATGGTGTATATGTGCCACATTTTCTTAATCCAGTCTATCATTGTTGGACATTTGGGTTGGTTCCAACTCTTTGCTATTGTGAATAGTGCCGCAATAAACATATGTGTGCATGTGTCTTTATAACAGCATGATTTATAATCCTTTGGGCATATACCCAGTAATGGGATGGCTGGGTCAAATGGTATTTCTAGTTCTAGATTACAAGAAAAAAACAAACAACCCCATCAACAAGTGGGTGAAGGATATGAACAGACATTTCTCAAAAGAAGACATTTATGCAGCCAAAAGACACATGAAAAAATGCTCATCATCACTGGCCATCAGAGAAATGCAAATCAAAACCACAATGAGATACCATCTCACACCAGTTAGAATGGCGATCATTAAAAAGTCAGGAAACAACAGGTGCTGGAGAGGATGTGGAGAAATAGGAACACTTTTACACTGTTGGTGGGACTGTAAACTAGTTCAGCCATTGTGGAAGTCAGTGTGGCGATTCCTCAGGGTTTGGTTTTTTAAGAAAAAGAAGCAATCACATCTTATCTGTACGTATCCATTTTCATATGCATCCTCTTTTTAAGTAATAATGACATATAGAAAAGAAAAATGTGTCAGAACCAAAGGAAAGGCAGATGGGCTGATAAATTCCATTCAGCTCTAATATTTTATAAGTCCATGGGCTGCCAGGATCCCAGAAACTACCTCACTTTATCAATGAAAGATTGAGTATTCACTATAGATAACGCTACACGCTGGGTATTATGAGGAACATACAAAAATACTTTAGAAATAACTGTAGCCCTGGAAACTTAGAAAAAAAAAAAACCTGGGTAAAATCTGTGTCTGTTTCTACCACATCTCTTCCAACTGCACTCAAGCACAATATTATATCTACCAGTATTAAAAGTTACCTTCCCAGATAATTTCTATAATTATGGCTTGTGAAGGTCTTCTGGACTCCCAATTCTTTTAATGACACTTTTAAGTCAGTGGCACAACAGAGTATTCGCTTATAAACAGTTGTGAAGAGGGTAGGAAGTAATTTCTCAGTAACACTCAAGTATCTCGGCCCATGAATTTGATTTAAGAAAATCTCTATAAGATCATCAATTTTTTTTTGGCAACTAGTAAGAGTTTTCTTGAGAAAACAAAGTGATGGAATATAGCTTGAGCCACTGGAATTGTGAATAATCTACAATCTACTTACCTACACTGCAGTCCACATTCAATAATTTTCCTGAATGTCTGTTTTTCTTTTATCCACAGGTAATTGTCTCCTTCTCCTCATTAGATGTTTAAAAAATAAAAAATGGAATTTTTGAGAAAGCAATCAATACACAATGATGAAGAGAAGGGTATGGGGCAGTCACTGGCACTTTGGAAGACCAATGCTGGATTGGAGGGGTGGCAAATAATGAGGGCGGGCAGAGATGGACTCAGCCAGGTGGCATCCTGGGGCTGTAGCTGAAAAGGGAACCAGAATGAACCCTTGCCTAGAAGTCATTATGTATGCCAGGTGCAGTGGCTCACCCACGTAATCCTAGCACTTTGGGAGGCCGAGGCTGGAGGATTGCTTGAGCCCAGGAGTTGGAGACCAGCCTGGGCGACATGGCAAAACCCCATCTCTACAAAAAAATACAAAGATCAGCTGGGTGTGGTGGCACATGCCTGTAATCCCAGCTACTCAGTAAGCTGAGGTGGGAGGATAGCTTGAGCCCAGAAGATTGAGGCTGCAATGAGCTGTGATTGTGCAACTGCACTCCAGCCTGGGTGACAGAGCAAGATCTTGCATGGGGTGGCAGGCAGGGGGGAGTCTTTATACTGACCTCCGGATGTTGACACCCTCACTCTAATCTTGAGGCAAAAAAAAAAATGGAAGAATTCTAAAGAATGTGACTATGCTGTATGATGAAACACAAGCATTGCTGCCTTCCAGGATGTGTGTGGTGGGGGTTCGGGGGAGGAGGGGAGCCCAGCACAAAGTACCTAGTTGAATGCTCTGTCTGCTTTCTCTGTCTCATTATGCTAAAGCTAGGGCTACCCTTGAACACAGAGGTCCGAACCAGCTTTTTAATGTACTCTTTCATAAATATAAACAGACAATCAAGAATCATCAGACATTTGAGGAAAGCCTAAAACATGAGAGAGACCCAGATTAAAAAAAACACAAAACAAACAAACAAAAAAAAACAAGCAAAAATAGAGATAATTTGACAAGGTTTTCAAAATCCGGGTATGCCCACGCAAGTGAACATCAACTTTAATGAGCATCTCAGCAGAAAAGTAGGGTAAGAACAAACTGCTCTTCTAATGTTTGTTCTAACCCTCTAAGGTTTCTGTCTTCCACACATTGGATAAGCATTCTGTAAACCATGCTCAAGGCGTGCTAGAACTTCACTAATACAATCAAGAAATATAAAAGAAATAGAATGTTGCCAATGCTAAAACTGTAAGATAAAGTATTACATATAAAGAAAGAAGGAGGATTACGTACAGTCATAGAAAAACAGGAGTCAAATAAGTTAACTTGGCAATATTAATTTAGAATATCCAGAGGACCTTGAATCTGATGTCCATAGGACATCAGAATTTAAACAAAAGAGCATTATCATCAAAACAAGGACATTTTGTCAAGATTCTTCACACCTTAAGCAAAATATACCAATACTATCAACTATTTCCACTCAGATTCTAGCTCTTCAGTGCAATGATCTGAGAATTTGTCCACACAACTAATTGAAAAAGAGGAATAAGTTTTCAGACAGCGAATGTGCCCAATGGGAAGCCCCCATAGTCTGGCATTCTATATTCTGTATGAGACAATTTCATGTTTGATTAACATATTATCAATTTCCTAGGGTCTGATTAACTTTTATGCAAGGTTAAGATCAAATTCTGGACCCCAGTGCTTGATGAATTCATAAAAATAATGCTATTCTGGATTGTCTTGGCTGGGCAGCCAGGTAGTTCCTTGCTTGGCAACAACCCTCTGTATTTAGTGTGCATTTCTCTATCATAGTGAGTCTCAATATTGGCTGCACATTACGACTATCTGGGGAGTTGTTAAAAAATGCTTATGTTCAGATCAACTCCAGATATGCAGACCAATTTATCTGTAGTGGAAACTGGGCATTGGTGTGTTTGAAGTTGACCCGAAAGTAAGCAAGAAAAGAGAACCATTGCTCTGAGGTAAATTAATGTAGGTCAGGAGTTTAAATTAATATTGGGCTGCTGACAGGTCAGTGTGAATTGCATCATCCATTTTGAATATTAATATTATATTACCAATGGTCATTTAGGCTCCATGATCACACAATTTCAACAAAGGGAAATTATGGAGAGAAACGTTATTACTTAAAAAATAAAAGAATGTTTTGATACCTGGAACTTCTCAAGAATAAATTGGATTATAAACTCCCCAATTTTGGAAGGTTCTGACACTGGATAAAATTCAACTCCATATTTTTTATATGACTGGGTGTGGTGGCTCACGCCTGTAATCCCAGCACTTTAGGAGGCTGAGGCAGGTGGATCACTTGAGGTTAGGAGTTCAAGACCGGCCTGGCCACTATGGTGAACTCCTGTCTCTACTAAAAGTATAAAAATTAGCCAGGTGTGGTGATGTGTGCCTTTAGTCCCAGCTACCTGGGAGGCTGAGGCAGGAGAATCGCTTGAACCCAGGAAGCAGAGGTTGCAGTGAGCCGAGATTGTGCCATTGCACTCCAGCCTGGGCGTCACAGCCAGAATCTGTCTCAAAAAAAAAAAAAAAAAAAATTGTGGGCTACTATATGCAAGGAGATTAACAAATAAGTAAGACATAGTCTATGTTTTCAGAGAGTCTTTAAGGGGTTTCTTTTTATTCTAAGCTTGTATAATTTGCATATGTTATGTTATTTTTTCAGACTAATAAAATTCTGAACTAAGCATTAATATTTTCTGCCTTTTCTTGGATTTGACTTTTATTTGAAAATTTATTTTATTATTTGGTACTTTATATATCTCTTGCTGGCTGCAGAACCTTCAGAAACTTAACCACTTTCAACTTTAGTTTCCTCATCTTTGAGACAGAATTCATGTCTTAGTCTGTTCAGGTAACTATGACAAAATACTATAAACTAAGTAGCTCATAAACAGTAGAAATTTATTTCTCAGGGTTCTGGAGGTTGTGAAGTCCGAGATCAAGGTGCTGGCTAATTTGGTTTCTGGTGAGGGCCTGCTTTCTGGTTCATAGACAGCGCCTCCTTGTTGTGTCCTCACATCGTGGAAGGGCCATGGCAACTCTCTCGGGCCTCGTTTATAAGGACATGAATCCCATTTATGAGAGCTCTGCCCTCATGATCTAATAACTTCCCAAAGGCCTCACCCCTTAATACCATCACATTGGTAATTAGGTTTTCAACATGTGAATTTTAGGGAGACACGAACATTCAGGCCATAGCAATTTGTAATAGTAGAAGTGCTTACTCTGAAATGATTAAATGACCTTATGCACATAATGTTCTTAGCACAGAGCCTAGCTAAAGGCAAGCACTTAATAAATGTTTGCTATTATCTATTGACTCTCAAAACAATATATTTGATATATAATTTATGACGTCTTTTCTTTCTGGTATTATTATAGTTCAAAGAAACTGAGCTATTTCTAAGAATTCCTCTAACTCCACTGACAAGAATTCTATTAATAGTATATAAAGTAAATATATCTTTGCATATCTTAAAGGAGATATGAAAAGTAAGAAACACCTTACATATGGAATCATGCTCACTGTTAATCTAGTTACATGTGCCGCCAAGACAGATATCCAATAATACATTTTTATAATCAGCTGTCTGATTTTCTTATTCATGTTTATGCTCTTCATTCTCTTACAGCAGCTGTATAACTCAGTGATTAAAATTATCTTATTATGGACTAGCATAATGAATATAAAATGCATGTATGAAAATAACAAGATCTTGTATTAGGAAATGATTACAACATAGATCAGCAACAGCAATTTTGTACTCACTTGTTTTGATGAAACCCATTTTTGTTTTATAAATCATTAGATATTTTCAAACTCTGCAAAATAATGTAAATTGATGTTTTCCTTCACAAAGTGCTAGTTAAAGTAAAATTTTGGTGACAATTATAATTGTAAATTGATCACAAGCTTTGAAATACCAAATGCAAATAAAGCAGCTCAAAGCACAGGACATCTGGAGCAGCCCAGCAATGCAACTTCTAGTTTTATTTCTGCAGTGCAAAATGTTCTAGTTGGGTAAACAGATTAACCTTTTTGGATGCGATTCGCACATTTGATTCAAATCTATGGGGAAAAGCACCTTTCAGTACTTGAGAATTCTAAATGCAATTGTGTCTCAAAAACTCAACACCAAGAGAGAAAAGGAACCAAAAAGAAACTTGGTCACTTTAAAAGCTGTCACCACCACTACAAAGTGCAATATAATCCCATTGCTTGGGGCAGCACTAGCTTTGGAAGTGGAAGACCCAGTTTTAAGTTTTGTTCTGTATTTACTTTTGTGGTATCTTGGGATAGTCATCACATTTCTCTGAGTCTGTTTCCTCTTTTGTAAAGTGGAGAGTTGCTATGATGATTTGCTGATGGATGGACATGAAGCCATTGGTAAACTGAAAAACAATTTAAAATGATTAAATATGATAAGGTGTTGAGGCAATAATGATAGAGGCACAGAAGGAAAACACAGGCGACACAGGAAAACACAAATGACAAGGGAGATAAAGAGAGACTCAATCTGTGTAACAGTCAGGCAGCATCAATGGCAGAGGGTCCTGCAGAGTTAGATATGTTCTCACTGCCTAGCCTGTAATTGTCATCTGTACCTTTGTAAAGCAGCTGGCTCATTGTAGACAATCAGTAAATCTTTCCTTCTTTCAGCTACTGACCCATGACTTAAATTTTATATTTGTGCTCATGTGGTTACTTAACTAATTAATTCAGTGGTCATTTACCAATGTTCCTAGTCACACTGGTAGGGACGTGACCTCAATTCTGTCCTCATTGTAGTCTGGGGTGAGGCAGACATTCTATCAATAATTTCTTCAAATATATAAATTGTAAATTGTAATAAATGATCTAAATGAAAAGTACGAAAGTAAGCAATACAAGAACATTAAATTTGGAAGAGTTAGAAGAAAATTTTACCTTTTTATTAGTACTTTTATTTTTCGGGGATGTCTCCCTGTTCTCTAAAAATTAATGTAAGCTCATAAGCATGACTCAGTTAGTTACAGTTTTTTTGTAATCCTCCCAGCACCTCGGGAGATTCTTTGCTTATAACAAGTACTCAAGGTATATAAATTAATCAACTTTTTATATACATTGCTCTTTGGGAATTTTGTTCATCTTCATCCTTGAATAAAATGCAAAGGTTCTAAAATGTCAGAGCTCCAGATTCATTTAGATTCATAAATTGTGGGTTTCCAATGTAAAACATTTAGTCTTTCCAAAGAACCTGGTACCATTTAGTTGCTTCATTATTAAGAAACAATGATTATAGTGAACCCTGGCATTGTTTATTTTTGGTAAGAAACCATAACCAGACAAGATAAAAATACCTAATCTAAAGAAGTATGACTCCTTCTAATCAACTACAAATCAGGCCAAAATAGATGGATCTTATAGAACGTAACACTGATAGATCCATGGCCAGTGAGAAAGCTGAAATCAAGTTGAGGACAGTGCCTTTCTTCTCAAATGTTTACCAATGGATGAATGGATTAAACAAAATGTGGCATATACATACAATGAAATATATTATTTGGCCTTAAAAAACAATAAAATTCTAATGCATGCTACAACATAGATGAACCTTGAAGATACTATGCTAAGGGAAACAAGCCAAACACAAAAGGACAATATTCTATGAGTCTACTTATATTAAGTGTCTAGAATAGCCAAGTGTGTAGAGACAAGACGTAGAATGGTGGTTGCCAGGAACTTAAGGCAGCTGGAAATGTGGAATTATTGTTTAATGGGTAAAGAGTTTCAGTTTGGAAAAATGAAAATATTCTGGAGATGGATGGTCACGATGGGTGCCCAACAGTGTAAATGTACTTAATGTCACCAAACTCTATAAAAATATTTAAAGTAATAAATTTGGTTATATATATTTTACACAATAAGAAAATATGTCAGTTCTTTTGCAGCACACAAAATAACTGTTAGAAAATTATTTTAAAGTGTATATCATATAAGTTTTTTCTTAAATATTGGGGTTCAGGTCTTTTCATGTGGGATAAGAATTTGGTGTGCCTTAAATCTGTGATTAAAATAGCACCATTTCATGATTTACTGATAAATAATTTGATAATCTTGCTAAAAGTGTTTTGTTTTGTCAGATAGTTTAATCCTCATGATAATCTGTTTTTCCATATTTGCTTCCAGGGTGTTACAAAGTAAGCTTCAGCTCTGCCCAAATTGGTCAGATTAGTCAGGTCCTGACTTATCCAGTTCTGCTTTTCCAAAGCCTTTCTACAAGCTCCCAGCCAATTCCTAACAAGATAGGCCAGATAGCAGTAGCTGCAGAAGGCAGTGGTGATAGCAGTCGTAGTCATCACCCTCATCATAGTTGTAGTTGTAGTAGAAATAGCTGATATTTACATTGAGTGCTTACTACATACTAGGAGTTGTTTTAATCGCATTATATATATTCTTACTGGTTTATTTCCTTGACAACCATATGAGGTAGTACTATTTTTATCTCACAAGCCTCAGAGAAGTTAAATAACATTCCCAAGTTTACCCAGCTGTTATTGTGGAAGCAAGACAAAAACACAGATGGTTAAACTTCAGAATCTATGCTTTTAGCTAATAAGCATTGCTACCACCTTTAGTAATATCCACCATGTATTTGGTATTTACTATGTGCCAGGATCTGTGCTCTATGCTTTTCATACATTATCTCCACAATAACACTGACCAGTTGGTTTAGTAGCAGACAAGACTTGTGGAATCTGTTCATTCATTGCCCTTTTTTACTTTCTTCAAGGATGGACACCTGCAACTAGGTATATATATTGGAACTCTCCCAATCTAGTGAAAGCTGCCTAAATTAGAGGTAGTGAAGAGCTCTCAGTTCCTCCAAAATACTTCCATCTCACACTTCCATACTTAGAAATGTCACAGAAGTTACTATTTTGACTGTAACCATTGGTTATTATTCCCTCAAATGCTCATCAATTTCTGCTCTTTATTGAAAACCTAGGTTTAAGCAATAATTTTAAAATCAGGTTCCTCTTCACCAGCATTGTTCTGCATTTATGAAAGCTTCAAGCTTTTTGCCACAGTAATCAGGTTTATATGGTACCCTGACTCCACTGCAGTGTTGGAAATTTATATTAAGGCTAGCATTTTGATTTAAAAGCTTTGACAATGAATTACATGATCTTTCTCAACTAGAAAGTCAGAAAAATCTCTAATTTAAGAGTACTGCACAGAAATGAACTGAGTCACCTATGGGTCATTTTAAGAAGAGTTCCACTAATTCAACGTCTGATATCCTAACAAAAATACCTACTGCAAAAAAATTACTAATGAGAGGAGAAGGGTGAGCGTTGAAAAATTACCTATTGAGTACAATGTTCACTATTTGGGTGATGGGTACATTAGAAGCCCAATCACTACCAATACTCAATATACCCATGTAACAAACATATACACGTATCCCCTAAATCTAAAATAAAATAATATTTAAAAGGTAATATATTAAATTATGAATACATTAAAAAACTTGAAAAGGAGACCCAGAATAGGGCTATGAGCTAGAAAAATCAAAAGATTAGAACTTAGTATTATCTAATGCTGTCATATATGAAATTAACAAATGCTCTAATAATAATTTTTAAACTAATACTATGCAGTTAATTCATATCTATAATGTGTTTAAACCTTCTTGGAACAATTTTTTATAAAACTGTTTTCCAAAGCATGAAAAAATTATACATAAATGTGTCATCAATTGAGCAAACCTTACTGCTCCTTCATTCCCCCATCCTCATTGCTCCAGCTTTCAAAAATCTGAAAAATAAAATTACTTCTATATGAAAAAACTCTTAGTAATATTAATATGAACTTTTTAACCTCATCTACAGATCTATTGTTTTGCTCAAAGAATTATCTCATCATCACCAACTACATTTGTATTCTTGCTTATAATTTGGTAAAGAAACTCCAAAGAAGCAAAGAACATTTTAAGAAGTTTCTCAAAACATCTGTTGGTCTATTTTAGATATGTCTGTACCATGGCATTATATAACAGGGTTTCACAGGCTCTGCATCCTAGTTACAATGCATTAATTACCTTATTGGTTAGCAAGGGATATTCAAATAACCTGTTTCAGTTAATGCAGACTTTATCTCTCCATCCACCATTAATACTACAGTGAAGACATTGAGTAGAAAACGCAAATAATGGAAAGAGGGCAATGGTGTGGGTACAGGAACTTTCTATATGACCAAGAGTTTTATTTGCATTCAGTCAAAAACAGAAATTAAGAAATTTAATTTCATTGGAAAATGATATCAAATCATTTGTTTGATTTGATGAGTCAGTTGAATCAAAATAACTTAAAACAGCTTTGTAAGCAGAAACTGAATATTTTGGATGCTATAATTAAAAATCAATACTAACAGATATATATAGATACCGTAATGTCATTAATAAAAGACACTGAAATGAACGTGCCTTTCCCTGATGATTAGTAAGTGACATTGAACATTTTTTATGAACCTGTTGGCCATTCGTATGTCTTTTCAAGTCCTTCGCCCATTTAAAAAATTGGATTGTTTTCTTCCTATTGAGTTGTTTGGGTTCCTTATGTATTTTGGATATTATCCCTTATTAGATGTATGGTTTGCAAATATTTTCTCCCATTCCATAGGTTGTCTCTTCACTCTGTTGATTGTTTCCTTTGTTGTGCAGAAGCTTTTTAGTGTGATGCAATCTCATTTGTCTAATTTTGCATTTGTTTCCTGTGCTTTTTGGGTCATATCCAGAAAATCTTTGCCCATTATCAAGAAGTTTTTCCCCTATGTTTTCTTCTAATAGTTTCACAGTCTCAGGTCTTATGTTTTAGTTTTTAATCCAAGTGGATGAATCTAAAAAAAAGAAATCAAACTCAAAGAAGCAAAAAGTATAATGATGGCTACCAGGGGCTGGGGTGGGCAGGTGACAGGGATTGGGAAGACCTTGGTGAAAGGCTTACAAAATTTCAGTTAAACAGGAGGTATAACTTCAGGAGATCTATTGCACAGCTTGATGACTCTTTAATAACAATGTATTGTGTATTTGAAAATTGCTAAGAGAGTAGACTTTAAATATTCTCACTACAAAGAAATAAGTATGTGAGGTAATAGATACATATATCAAAACATCATGCTGTATACCATAAATATGTATAATTTTTATCAATTTAATTATTTAAAAAAATAAATGTGTATCTTTTTTAAAAAAATCCAAATTAAATATCTTAAGTCTAATTTCATCACAATGTTTTGAGATTTGTTGTTGCTGTTGTTTTATATTGACATATACTTGACATCAATAAGGCTACAAACAGCTTTTATTGTCTTGAGTTGAGGCTTACACAACTCAGATTGATCATATTCACCTGGTGGCTTAGAATAGTTTTGGATTTTACAGTATCCAATTTATCTTCAGAAAGACTTACTTTATCTATCTCATGAAAGGTTTAGAATCATGAAAGCTCCTAAGGGGAAAAACACTGAAAAAAATTTGGTGTTTTGCCTTGAAGTGAATATATCTGCATAACAATATATTATTTCTGCAGCAAGAATGCTAACAAATAAAAAGTATTTTTGGTCATCCAGGTGGACTTACCATGAAAGTCTCATGGGAAGGCAGGTTTTTTGTTGTTTGTTTTGTTTTGTTTTGCTGTTTCCTAAATTATGTAAACAGCTGAAAACCTTTTTTAAGTGAAGAAATCAAAACAATTTTTAAGCTCAGAATACATGATAATTTTTAATAAATACAGGAAAATGGGTTGACATCAACAACCCAAGTTCATTAATGTGCTTTTCTCAATTCAGGTGTGCACTGAAAATAATGAATGATGCCTCTCAATCTTAATTTCATTTGTAGGTAGTTGGTATGCTTTTTGTGCAATACAGTGGGCAATGATTTCCCATTTCTTAGAAAGTAATGGAGCACA
The DNA here is from genome assembly GCF_028885655.2 of Pongo abelii. Taxonomy (NCBI): domain Eukaryota; kingdom Metazoa; phylum Chordata; class Mammalia; order Primates; family Hominidae; genus Pongo; species Pongo abelii. The sequence goes on from NC_071985.2 coordinate 167,002,151, forward strand.
CGATTTAGTATAAAAAGATTTTTGTAATGAAAAGTGAATTTCACTCAGAGACCACATGCAAGCCCAACAAGTTCCAACAGATTGCACAGGGGGAAATATCTAGAGCAAATTTTTGTGTATAATGATTGTCACACCAACTGAATGCTATGTAAATATCTATTTATCTATTTGTATTTATTTGCTTTCTTTTTTACCTGTGAATTTTATACCATACTAAACCAATAAGTTTAAAAAGATTGCCATGATGTTCACTAGAAAAGCCAAGTCTGCTTCTAGAGCTTTATCATGCTAAATTATTGTCTAAACCATATCACTATTAATATGTATGGGAGAATATTCAATTTCACTAAAAGAGAAACTCTAAGACCATTTTCAATGGCACATATGCTGGCCTCATATCAAAAGTTTAAGACGTATAATAGGAAGCAGGATAAGAAAAAGAAATCTGAAGAAAGGAAAAGGATAAATATTGTAAAGTTCCAACTCTTTGGAGAAATACATTCAGCATCAGTTTTATCGCAGGTCCTTGAACTTCCTGAAGATACAGAGAGGGACGAAGCAATGTAAACAAATTTACGTGAGGCAGGATTTCTCTTACCCCACAATGCTCAACAATAGCAACAACTCATTTCAACCTTTCGGTGAAGACTCATGGTGATTCTTTAGCAAAAGATGCCAATTCTAAATAAAATCAACTATTTAAAAACATATTTACAAAGCATTCCTACAACTCAGTTCTCCTAGGGAGAAAAAGTAATTCTACTTTAGTGCTAATAATGAGCATTAATTGATCAGTTTTAAAAAAAATACTATTTTCATAAAGAACCATAGGATCCTTCCTTTTATATAATTAATTTCCTTAGAAATAGACTGTGGTTTATTCTCTGGCATACATACCTCTATTGGGAAAATATTACTATTGTAACAATATTTAAGTCACAATATCTAAACTATTTGAAACCTTGGCATATTAGTAATTTGAATAGTAGGTTTCTGGTTTCTAGAACTGCCTGTTATTAATTTCCTGTCGTTGATAAAGTCCTGTACTGACTCAAGAAAATGAGTCTCAGTCTTTTCAACTGGAAATTGAAGAAGCAGATCTAAAGGATCTTGCAGATCCCTTATATTTGTGTTTTTTTCTAATACAAAAGATATTTGTTTCCTGTATTAAATAAATATGAAAGTCTAATATAGGAAAAGAGACATATTTTGTACGCATTTTAGCAGAAGGCATCTGTTAGGATTTTAGAATAGCCCCAGGGATTTTTCTCATAAGTCCAAAATGTAAGATTAAAAGGCCTTAATGGCAACTTTCTAAAACATCAGCGTCTCTAAACGCAACAATACTGCTCACTTCACCAGCTATACTTACAGCAAAATGAATTTCAATATTTCCCATGTGCTACTAGAATAATAAATTCTGATTTACAGAATTCAGTCTGTCTGGTACTAGTTACATTTTCATCACATTTCAAAATAAAGAATATTTAGGTAGACACATCCATTCTCCCCGAAAACACGATGATGAAATTCCGTATTTAAAGGAGAATATTTGCATGACGCAGAAATCTTCTTCTTAGGAACAAAAACCCAAAAATCTCTAAAAGATCTTAGATTATAAAGATATAGACCAATGGAACAGAATAGAGGCCTCAGAAATAGTACCACACATCTACAACCATCTGGTCTTTGGCAAACCTGACAAAAACAAGAAATGGAGAAAGGATTCCCTATTTAATAAATGGTGCTGGGAAAACTGGCTAGCCATATGCAGAAAGCTGAAACTGGATCCCTTCCTTACACCTTATACAAAAATTAATTCAAGATGGATTAAAGACTTAAACGTTAGACCTAAAACCATAAAAACTCTAGAAGAAAACCTAGGCAATACCATTCAGGACATAGGCATGGGCAAGGACTTCATGTCTAAAACACCAAAAACAATGGCACCAAAAGCCAAAATTGACAAATGGGATCTAATTAAACTAAAGAGCTTCTGCACAGCAAAAGAAACTACCATCAGAGTGAACAGGCAACCTACAGAATGGGAGAAAATTTTAGCAATCTACTCATCTGACAAAGGGCTAATATCCAGAATCTACAAAGAACTCAAAGAAATTTACAAGAAAAAAACAACCCCATCAAAAAGTGGGCGAAGGAGATGAACAGACACTTCTCAAAAGAAGACATTTATGCAGCCAACAGACACATGAAAAAATGCTCATCATCACTGGCCATCAGAGAAATGCAAATCAAAACCACAGTGAGATACCATCTCACACCAGTTAGAATGGCAATCATTAAAAAGTCAGGAAACAACAGATGCTGGAGAGGATGTGGAGAAACAGGAATGCTTTTACACTGTTGGTGGGACTGTAAACTAGTTCAACCATTGTGGAAGACAGTGTGGCGATTCCTCAAGGATCTAGAACTAGAAATACCATTTGACCCAGCCATCCCATTACTGGATATATACCCAAAGGATTATAAATCATGCTTCTATAAAGACACATGCACACGTATGTTTATTGTGGCACTACTCACAATAGCAAAGACTTGGAACCAATCCAAATGTCCATCAATGATAGACTGGATTAAGAAAATGTGGCACATATACACCATGGAATACTATGCAGCCATAAAAAAGGATGAGTTCATGTCCTTTGTAGGGACATGGATGAAGCTGGAAACCGTCATTCTCAGCAAACTATCCCAAGGACAAAAAACCAAACACCGCATGTTGTCACTCACAGGTGGAAATTGAACAATGAGAACACTTGGACACTGGAAGGGGAACATCACACACTGGGGCCTGTTGTGGGGTGGGGGGAGGATGGAGGGATAGCATTAAGAGATATACCTAATGTAAATGACGAGTTAATGGGTGCAACACACCAACATGGCACATGTGTACATATGTAACAAATCTGCACGTTGTGCACATGTACCCTAGAATTTAAAGTATAATAAAAAAAATAAAAAATAAAATTACTGGGTTCTATTCAAATTAACTATTAAAATACAAAGATAAAAACTCAAAAGCTTACAGTTTAGCATAGCCACAGATAATTAATAGTAAAGGCATTAGGCATCTTTATTCAGCAATAATGTTGCTTTGGGGATGTGCAGTTAACCTCTACATATAGAATACTCTCCTCACAACAACAGTGAAGCTGGAAAGTATTTTTCATGAGTTCAAACACAACTGGCTACCAATGGAAATTCTGGCAAGCTACAAATAATCCAGGCTAAACTTAAACATAGCTATGATTAGATTAATCATAGAGGATTCACTTTTTAAATTCATTGATTAAGTGAATATTTATTAAGCATTTACATGTACTAGTCGTTGTTCTAAGACTCAAGGATACTGTTTGAACACATCAGCCCAAATCCCTATCCTCACAGAGCTTACTTTGAAATTAAGGTTAGAAGTGAAAGAAAAATTTGAACACAGGCCGGACACAGTGGCTCACACCTGTAATCCCAGCACTTTAGGAGGCCAAGGCGGGCTGATCACCTGAGGTCAGGAGCTCGAGACCAGCCCGGCCAACATGAAGAAACCCCATCTCTACTAAAAATACAAAAACTAGTCAGCATGGTGGTGCGAACCTGTAGTCACAGTTACTTGGGAGGCTGAGGCAGGAGAATTGCTTGAACTCAGGAGGGAGAGACTGCAGTGAGCTGAGATCCCACCACAGAACTTCAGCCTGGGCAACAGAGCAAGACTCTGTCTCAAATGTACATATATATGTGTATGTATATATACATATACACACAAACAGAGTTAAGAGAATAAAATATAAACAGGTAATTGTATTTTAGGAAAAATGGCCAGGGAAGACTTCTTTGATGAAGTGATATTAAAGGAAGGGCTTGAATGAAGTAAGAAACATGAGAGATTATCTGAGTATGGTGTCTTGAAGGAAGAGGGAGCATTTCAAGCAGAGAAAGCAATCTGTTCTGACTGAATCAATACAAAATCAAATTCATAAGTGATTGCTCCATGACAAGACCACATCTCAGTCAGTTTATTTTTTGGCACCCACCTCAACATTTTGTATATTGTAGGTGTCAATATCTGCTTGGGACTGAGATAAATGGACTTGTAATCCATTTCTTGCGTATGTTCACTAGCTTAGTCTATTAGCAATTACTTTCATTTTATCAGAGTTTACTGAGTATCAACTATGTGGCTAGGATTGTCAAAACAGAAAAACAATTTTATTCATTCATTGCTTTAAAATGTAATTCTTCCATTACAAATCAAAATAACATAAAGAAAAATGAATTAGAACAATGAAGTTGAAATAAGGGTCAAAACTACCAAAAACACATTAAGTGGCATCCATTAATGTATTACTTCAATACATGCATGTATATGTTCACTGAAGCACTATTCACAATAGCAAATACGTGGAATCAACCCAAATGCCCATCAATGATAGGTTGGATAAAGAAAATGTGGTACATATACACCATGGAATACTATGCAGCCATACAAAAGAATGAGATCGTGTCCTTTGTAGGAACATGGATGGAGGTGGAAGCCATTATCCTCAGCAAACTAACACAGGAACAGAAAACCAAGCACTGCATGTTCTCACTTATAAGTTGGAACTGAACCATGAGAACACATGGACACGGGGGCAGGGGAAGAGCATACACTGGGGCCATACCTAGGTGATGAGTTGATAGGTGCAGCAAACCACCATAGCACACGTTTACCTATGTAACAAACCTGCACATGCTGCACATGTATCCCAGAACTTAAAATGAAATGAAATTGTTTAAAAAAATTTTCAAGATTTTCGCCAAGCCAGGAACAAGGGATCTGAGAATTACATTTAGTAGTAGGAAGTGATGGAGATGTGTTATGGTAATTCAATTCTCATTGTATCTATATTTGTGTGTGCATGTGTTACCAGAAGGTGTGATGTTTTTGTATGGCCTTAGTGAAAGCTAAAAGCACAATAATGAAATATAGCTGAGCAAAGCCATTTATGGGAGAGTTAAAGAAAAGTACTCCAATTAAGTTGCTTTTTAATGTTCTAATTTGATTTAGAAATGAAACCTTACAAATTTAGCACCAGGTATGCTCATTATAGTCTTTAGACTTTCTTTCTTGAATGTTAAAGTGTTAACATTTCTAACTGGGTTTTACTTGGAACCTAGGGAGCAAAAATTTAAAACTAACCTCTTGAAGACCCATGCAGAGTGCTCATATTTTGAACTGTCAATGGAAAGGAAAAACTCAGGCTGCATATGTGACCTTTGTAGTCTTCAAAGATGATATTTTATTTCAAAGTTAAAATATCTGGCCTTATGCTTCCAGCCATGATGGAATAATGAAATAGAAAATCTATGAAATGATGGATCATGATTCCTGAGAAAAGGTAAAGAAGCAGGGTGAGTTCAATGAACGTCCAGTGTACAGCCTGAAAGCAGTTGCTAGCCTGCAGTGCAGAGAGGGGGAACCCAGACAGAGACTGGCATTTGTTCTGAGTTAAGGTAGAGATCAGAGTTTATGGAAGGCCAAATGGCTAGAGATTGCAAGAACAAGTACCAGAGATGAAGGAGCTGCACTGAGATAGAGCTCTGAGAATCTGCTGAGGCATCCCCTTGAGTCTGGCTGAAGACTGATATGCAATTGTGTGAGAGGAAACTACCCAACGCTGAAGAAAGAACCTCACTCTGAACAACTGTCAGAGCTTACATAGAGTTAGTCTTAATTCATGTTTCTACCAAGCAGTGTGTTTACATGGAGCATCCGCAAGAATCATTATATAGTTATCACCATAGTAGTAACCCTAGACTAACTGGTGCTCTGGGACAATTCTAATAAAGGTTAAAAGTAAGCTTCAGAAGGATCAAACTGATTCAAAAAGTATCCCAGTGGTGCCAGAACAAAACCTATCACCACTTTAAAAAATACAAAAAAAAAAAACAAACCCAGCAGCAATGTATTATCTAAAAAGTCCAATAATTAATAAAAAGATATAAAAATGAGGACAATAAACAATAGAAAAATAAACAAATTAAAAGACTAAAAATAACAGAATTTGTAGACAAGGATCTTTTTAAAAAAGTACTACAAATATGTTTCATTTGTTCAAGAAGATAGAGAGAAACAGTAATATAAAATAATGGAATAAAAAAGTATAGGCTATAACCAAGAGCCAACTGGAAATTTAGAGAAGAAAATCTGCAATGAAAAATTACAACACATTGTATTGCCATCATATTAAACACTGCAGAAAAAAAGTAAATTTGAAGATGTAAGAATAGAAACTACCATATCCAGTGTTTATAAATAACTTCACCCTTTCCACTCAATTAGAAGACAAATAACATTTAAAAATGGGCAACAGATTTGATTGACACATTTCACCAAGGAAGAAATATGAATGGCAGGCAAATAAACACGTAAAAATATCTTCAACATCATTAGTTATAAAGGAAAACATAAATGAAAACCATCACAATATGATACCGAAGACATCCACTTGAATGGCTAAAATTTAATAAGACTGACAATACAAAGCTGTTGAAAATGTGGAACAACTTAAACTCCCATACATTACTAGTGGAGATGTAAAGTATTATAACCACTTTGGAAAACAGTTTGGCAGTTTCTTCTAAAGTTGAACATATACTTATTATACCATCCAGTAATCCCCTTCTGATATATTTATCCAGTAGAAATGAAAACCTATGTCCATACAAAACTTGTACTTACATGTTCATGCCAGCTTCATTAAGAATCAAAAACTGGAAACAACCCAAATGTCCATTAGCTGAGAAGTACACAAACAAATTATGGAATATCCATGATAAATACCACTCAACAATAAAGGAACAAACAGCTGATTCATAAAAACATGGATGACTCTCAGAAGCATTATGCTGACCGGATATGAAAAACTACACACTATTTGATGTTCTAAAAAAGGCAAAACTATAGTGACAGAGGGAATATCAGTGATCACCAAGAGTTCAGGTGCATGAAGGAGATTGCTTAGAAAGTGGCAAGGAATAAGTTTTTAGAAGTGGTCACAATGTTCTATGAAAACATTGCCCAATAGAAATATAGTACCAGTCACATATGTAATTTGAATATTTTACTAGCTATATTTAAAAGTAAAAAAAGGTAAGATTAATTTAAATTTACTTACTTGATATGTAAAAATATGGTCAATATATAATCAACATATATTATTAATGAGATATTTAAATTTTATACTAAGCCTTTGAAATGCAGTATATATACATATATAATTTTTTTTTTTTTTTACTTATACTGCATTTAATTACGACTAGCCCCATTTCAAGTGATCAGTAGCCACAAGGGGCTAGTGGCAGCCATTTTGGACAAAGTAGTCTATGTCATAGTTGTGGTGGTTGTTATGCAACTGTATGCATTTGTCAAAACTCATAGAATTGTACATTTAAAGTTGATACTGTTTATTGCATGTAAATGATCTCTCAACAAAGCAGTTTCAGTGAAAAAACCCAGGAACAGAAAGTTAAAAACCGCATGTTCTCACTCATATGAGGAAGCTAAAAATGTTGATCTGATAGAAGTGAAAAATAGAACAGAGGATACTAGAGGCTAGGAAGGGTAAGGAAAAGGGTATATGCACAGATTTTTTTAAAGGATACAAAATTATAGCTAGATAGGGGAAATAAGTCGAAGTGTTCTATAGCACTGTAGGATGACTATAGTCAACAAGAATATACAGTTTCAAATAGCTAGAAGGAGAATATTGGATGTTCCTAACACAAAGCAATGATAAATTAGGGGGATAATGGATATACTGATTATCCTGATCTCATCAATACACATTATATGTATTGAAATCTCATTATGTAGCCCATAAACATTTACAATAGCATGTACTGATTAAAAGTATAAAATAAAATATTTAAAAATTTAAGAAGCAGTTAAAGTAGTTGATTTGTGGGTTAACATAAAAGACCTTTTCTCCCACACTTGAAGGTGAAGCTCAAGGATACAGAAGAAACACCAAAACAATCAAACCAGAAACAAATCCCTGTGAGAGGATTGTTATGATCTAATTGGGGAAGCAAGAGTGATGCATATGATATTACATAGCAATCCATGACATCATATATCATAGAAAACTAGCATGGTTCACACTAGGAGTTCAGCAAATTGGCTATGGCAATTAATATCACAGATTCTGAGTTGGAATAACAACAGACATACAGAGAAATTGGCAGGTTATTTTTCTGTGAATCTTGTCACTACTTAGTCCTTTTGTAGTTCAATGCAAGAAATATAATAATCAGGGAACCTGATTTGTATCCCAGGTATTCCACTATTAGCTATGTGACACAGTTCCTTTGACCTTGGTTTCCTCTCCAGAATTACGGTAATTGTGTCATATGTCAATTGCCTCATACATACTCAATGCTATGTTAGACACACTACATCATTTATTTCTCTCTATAATGTAATTTGGCAGGTGTGACTATCCAAATTTTATATATAAGCAAACTGAGACTTAAATAAGTTATTTGCTCAAGATTGCAAGCTATAATAGCAAGTATATAACTGAATTTAAACAAAGACTCTTCTAGTTCAAAAAGTCCGAGTACACTCTACTGAATAATATTACCTCTCAAAGTGGAGTTTAAACTAGATGTTCACCAAGATGAATGATGTTTGTAGCACAGAATAGTAATTAAGAACTCAAATTCTAAGGGCATACAGGACAAGGCTGAAATTCCACCTTTGCTTCCCAAGGGTGTGATCTTGGAAATTTTACTTAACCAGTCAGTCTCAGTTTCTTCCAACTGTCTAGTATGCAATGGTTAAATGCAAAGACTTTAGAGTCAGACTGCATGGGTTCATTGCTTAATAGTTGTATTACCTTGGGAAAATTACTTAACCCCTATATTCCTCAATTTCCCCCATTTAAAAACAGAGGCATAGTATTTATGTCTGCAAAGGTTATGAGGACAAAATATGCTAATATGAGTCAAGCATTTAGAATGCCAGCTGGCCCTATAAATGTTAGCTATTATTATGGTGCTTTAGATGAATTCAGAGATCACTTTAAGTTCTAATGTTCCATGATTCTAGAATTAATAAAATACTGTGCAAACAACAGAGAACCATCTTTACTATGAAATTAACCCAGTTTGTGTCTTTGCCTTAAACAATTCTAAAGTGATTCTCAAAGTTTGTAAGCCAAGAGAGTGGCTTTTAGTTTTTAGACTAAATCAACTTTGCACAGTAGCAATATCATAGCCAATGAGGTTTATCCGAGGTGCAGTCATTGCTAATTGAAAACTTTAAAGGACTAAATCTTAATGCAGAAAATAAGTTGATTTTAACACAATTGTTCATATTAAATGAGGTCAGATTTGGATTTATATAGTTTCAGCTGCACGGCTCCTTGACTAAATGGTAGATCTTTGAGTCTCTTCTGTTATACAAGGATTGTAAACTCAGTTTATTAGCTTGAAAAATCATTAATCACTAAGTTTTCAGAAAATCTGAAGTGCAGTCATTTCTCCAACCTACCAAGCATGCTGTACGTCTCAGTCTTTGAGATTTCTCCTCACCCTGCCTTGAATTGTCTTCCTCCATTTATCACTCCTTAGCTTCTTTCTGGTCTCTAGTCAGATTTCACTTCCTCAGGGAGGCCTTACTTGATCACTTTTTTAATGCTCTCATCCATTTCTCTTCATATCATTTCTTGCTGCCTGACTATGAATTATAATTTATTAGATTATGTGTTTTTGTCTATTTCCCATGATATCAAGGACTTTGTTCAATGGAATACCCACAACACCTAAAACTGTGCCTGGCATATAGGAGAAGTTCAATAAAAAATTGATTGAATGAATGAAAGAACATCAAGGGCCCAAATGATTTCTGGGTCCCTTCTACTTTTCCATATTTGTCTTAATGATATGAGGGGCATAAGTTGTGTTATGCTTTTTTTCCCTTCATCTCAATGCAGAATTGAATACCTCAAATTCCAAATGCATCACTTTCAAAATGATTGCTAAGCATGTGATTTTAAAGATAACTTAGTAAAGTTTCTTGGATAAATAAATACATAAATAAGTGGTTCTATTTAAATAAAGTTAAAGAAGGCATTTGCTTCAACTAAGTTAGGCTTAGTATAGCTTATTGGTTAGAAGCCTCAGGAAAGCAAGACTGGGATAAATCTTCCTCTCTCATTGGCTGTGGTCAGCCATGACATACGGTCCATCTTGATATTAAGACTCTAACCCAAGTTACTGCACAGAAGAGTGGAAATATAACGTATTACACTGAAAAAAAAGCACAATTTTAGAAGTCAAGAAAGTCCTAGATTTTAATCCCAGTCTCACTGGTATCATGTCATCCAGGGTATGCTTTTTATACTTTCTATTTCTCAGTTTCTTAATATTAAAAGGGAGAAAGCAATACCCACCTCATCATGTGGTTTTTAGAATTAAATGAAATAATGTATATACAAATACGTAATAAAATCATCTTAAATAAGTGCTATTTTCTCCACCCTCACCCCATTACCATGCTTTTTGCCTGCTCTGAGCCTTGGGCCTTCAGTCTTCCTGCCTGGATAATTGACACTGCTGCTGGACTTCAGCTTCTCCTTGGTTCGACCCCTAGTCCACGAGCACAGTCTGTCCGAATGCCCTATTCATGCCACAAACCCTGTCCTACTGGGGCTCAACTATTTCAGTAACTTCAGAATTAAATTTTCACCCTCAAATCAAAGTCTTAGGTGGTTTTTTAAATACATTTAATACTACAAAGGTTAAATTGTAACTATGAACCACATTTCCAAACTTTTTCTAGATTGTTTCTGCTAAATGCTCAACATGGCCTATAGGAATCCTTTTGAAACCCTCTGAAATCTCCTCTCATTCTAGGTTCATTCCCACTGACAGAAATAGGAACTCCAGGTCTCTCTGCTTCTTTGCGTTCCTCTAAAGTCTTTGCACATGCTTATCCTTTTGTCTCTGCTGTTCCCCACCCACACCCAACTTTCTCCCAGTTATGCTTACCTAGGCCTTCATCTCTCAGCTTAAATGTTACTTCCTTTGAGAAGCTATCCCTGGACACTCTACCCCCAGATCAGAAGAAGTTTCTTTGTTAAACTCATGGCTTAATCTATCTTGTGTTTACAGTATCTTGTCTTTACAGTATTTGTACTTTTGTTTGTATTATCCTTTAGCTAATTTATAATTCCTAAACATTTTATTTTCAAGCTTCTTGAGGCTGCAATCATATTTAATTTTGTTCTCAGTTGTACTCTGAGCACTTGGCACAGAACCTGGCACCTAATAGGTCCATAATAAATATTTAATTAATAAATGAATAGTATGCAGAGGAATATATATGGTAAGTCCTCACGGATAGATTCTTGAAAAGTGTGACTTTAAGTGAAACAAGGTACTGTACATACTGTATGCTGTAGGAACTGAACTCTTGCTGGTATCAATTAAACTATGGTAAAATTAGTTCTACTATCCAGTATGTCAGTTCACTTAAAGTCACAGTTTCCAAGATCCTATCAACAAGTGAGGACTTACTGTACTCTAACTCAAAAATTTCTGATGTATTAATTATATTTTTCTCCTTTCCTAAGTGTGCATTACTTTAATCTGGGGATCCTCATATTAAATTCCAATTTCCACTGGAAAAACCAAGGGAGTTGTTCAGCCCTGGTCATTCATTAATCCAATATTTTATATTTATCACAAGCCACCTTGTATGATAGGCACTGAAAATGCAAGGATGAATAGCCGATGTTGCACAAATTTTACTCTTAATTGTGTAAATTTATATTTCCTTCTTTGGTTGACATATTATGGATTTTAGATATATCACCAAAGATTACAGCTACCCAATATAATTTGTCTTTGTGAATATGGAATGAGAAAACAATTAAGTACATAAAAGTAGCTAATGTTGGTCATGCTGGCACGGAAAATTTACTTCTCAGTATACATTAACAGTTATTTAATGGCCTCCACCAATAACCCTTGATATTGCCATACAAACCTCATAATATACTTTATTAGTAAAAACAGGCAGTATTATTGGTTCCTACTCTTGAGCAACTACAACTCTGCTATTTTAATAAATGACCTCTCATATAATTTTTTTAAGTGTCTAGTTTTCATCTGCTGGATATGTCTAAGTATGTGGCAGTCAATTAGAAGAGATGGAAAAAGGATCCTGATTTCAGAAATCAAATTAAGATCAGGCATATAACAAAAACAATGAAAAACCAAACACCGCATATTCTCACTCATAGGTGGGAATTGAACAATGAGAACACATGGACACAGGAAGGGGAACATCACACTCTGGGGACTGTTGTGGGGTGGGGGGAGGGGGGAGGGATAGCATTGGGAGATATACCTAATGCTAGATGACGAGTTGGTGGGTGCAGCGCACCAGCATGGCACATGTATACATATGTAACTTACCTGCACATTGCGCACATGTACCATAAAACCTAAAGTATAATAATAATAATAATAATAAAAGAAAAAAAAAAAGAAATCAAATAACCATGTGATTTTACTTTGCAATCACTACATAATCATTTATTAGTGTCATTAATGCTCACGAAGATAAATTTCTCCATTTTAAACAGAGACACTCAGTGAGCAGTAACCTGGTTTTTTTTGGAATTTCGTTCTTTAGGAGGGCTTTCTTCTGTGTTTTTGTGAAGTTGCCCATAAGAGTTATGTCATTACATATAACCAAGGAAACCACAGGAAACTTGGTTGCTAGGAAACCCCTGAATTGTCTTGATGAAGATCACCGCAGTAGGCTTGGCTTGACTAGAACAGATGCTAGGAAAATAAAATTACAAAGTTACAGTCACTTTTTTTTAAACCTAGGATGTCTCGTTAATTGGCAGTTAAATCTTTTCACCTAAAGAACCTAGAAAAACTGTTTGTCATGTCTGAAAGGCCATCACATAGGTGGAACAGGGGCCACAACAGGGTGCTGTCAAGGGCACTGTGATAGTGTGTGAGACTCCACTGCAAGGAACACATTTTTTCTTTTCCCAATTAATTTGGCTACCTAGGGAAAGGGGTGTGGTGACAGCTACTGTCATCTCAACTGAAGGATAGATTTTAAAGAACACGCACTTGTAATTAAACATTTTCAGACCTATGACTTACAACATTCTCTAGTTTCCTTCATACAGAGTAAAAGAAGTCCTTTCCTCTTTCTCAAAAATGTTAAGATGTTTTTTAATTATGAGTAATGTCAGTGTCTATATATATACATACACATATATACACATACATATATATGTGTATACACATATATACACATACATATATGTGTATACACATATATATGTATATATGTATATACACATATATGTATATATGTATATACATATATATGTATATATGTATATATACATATACACGTATATATGTATATATACATATACACATACACATATATACATATACATATACACATACACATATATATATACATACATACACACACACATATATATATATAATTTTGTCATCTAAGACCTCGGGGAGCTTGTAACTATTTGTTCCTCTGAGTAATTTGACTATGATAACACTTATAAGAACAAAGGAATGTCCCAAAATTGGTCAAGCTGCTGAACCATCCAACATAAGTCCTCTCTTAAGACTATGAGGTGATAGGCCACCCAAAGTTCCCCTCAAAAATATCATATGTATGTTCCTATGACCTGTCCTGCCCTCAATGGTACATTATTGATGTATTTATAAATCTATCTAAACCTATTTAGAATCTAAGTATATTTCCAGCTGTATCACCCCTGGAAGAAATAGGCTTTATAGCTTTATAGCTCGTCCATCATAAGAAGTGTACTTCCTTTTATATCAAGCCTACCTCTGAAGGTAATCCTTTCTTTCTACTAATCTACAAATACATTTGCCTTATTAACACTCTTGTCTTTCTACAGTTTTGTTATCTGTATATTAGCTAAGGTCACTCTCTCCTGAAATTCCTATCTCTTCCATGATACCAACCAACTTTTGTTTTTCAAAATGAAGTTATGAGATGTAATTCCTATCATCCCTTCTTCTTTTTCCTAAGAGTTGAGTTTGTCATCTACATAGATCAAGAGTATAGGAGATATTTTTCCATAAGTAGATTTTGAATTTTAGTTTATATACAAATAGATAAAATCTTGTGTGACCAATGGAGAATTTTAAATAAGGTGGATAGTATAAGCAGGCAATCAGATCATGATAGAAAAAGAACTCTATAATAGCATAATGACAGAAGTTTTGGTGTAGAATTATCCTGTGAGCAAAGATAATGGCTCAGAAATGATTTGAGTACTTCATAATACACAGAACAATCAGCTGTTTGAGACAAAAAGCCAACATACCACAAAACAAATAGTTTACGAATGTTTAAGAAGTTTACAAATGTTTAGAAGTTGATGTGATTATATCTTATGCAGTTGTAGCAAGGTGACTGACTAAGCAACTCTTTTATAGCGTGCCTATGAAAAAAAACCGCTGTATCCTCAGAAACAAGATGTGGAGTTTGGGGCCATTGCAAGGTGAATTAATTTTACAACTTTATCTAAAGACAGCCATTAATAAATGTGAGAAGATCTATGTTAGCATGACCACTCAGTCCTGTCCTTGGCCATATCTTGCTTTAATTATTTTTATTTTTATTTTTTAACAATTTCTCAGATAAACATGGAGATAACATTTTCAAGAAATCTGAACACAACACAAATCTGAGAGCGATAGCCACCATAAGGTATTACAAAATCAAAACACTAAAATTGAGTAACTATCCAAAATGATGGATGCAGACTTTAATAGCGGCTATGTAGTGGATGGCTATTGTTTACAAGGTACTTTGTATACCTTGTCTCTAATTCTCACAGAGTTTTGGAAAATTCAGTATAATTATTTCCAAAAATGAAAAAACTGGAGCTCTAAGAAGTTGTGTAACTTTTTTACAGTTAGTCAATTAGTGACAGAGCCAGGACTTGAGTCCATGTCTAGTCACCTCTTTACCAACCAGACTGGCTAGCTTATGCTTTCATAACAACAATGTCAATCTCAGTGGCTTAATGCAGTACATTTTATTTCTCATTCTCACTACGTGTCTAATGGGGGTCATATGGAGAACTCTGCTCAATACAGTCACTTCGGAACCCTTGTTGATAGGGCTTCTATCTCCAAGGCTGCAGATGCAGAAAAAAACGATGTGACGAATCACAAACTAACTCTTAAAGCTTCTACCTAGAAATGACATGATCTGTCTACTCACATTTCAAGAGCTAAAAGCTGGTCACGTAGCTAAATCTTACTTGGAGATGGGGGAAGAGGAGGGATATAATTGTATTGTTTCCGGGAGAAGAGAAAAAAAGCCCCAATGACTACCAGGCTCTGAAGCCCAAGTTTTGACCACTTTACTTTGTTGAATATTCAATAGCATGACATTGAAAAAAGATAAATTAACAGGCTTCTACTTCACTTAGTCTAAAAAGGTGCAAAAATACAAGAATAGCATAGGGTAGATCTGACACAGTAGGAAAAAATGTAAAATTATTTAAGAATTATTAGAACAGAATCTGTAAATGAGACACCTATGTAGTGCAGCTGTATGAATAGGTTATATTAATAGCGTTGTAAATTCATGATTCAGGCAGACCAATAATTAGTCCCCATGCTCCCAAATCCATGTCTCCTGTCTAGACTTTCCTCCTGAGCCCCAGGCTTCTTTATCTGACTAAGTACTAGACATCTCCAGTTGGATACCCAGAGGTTCTTGGATCTCATCATCCTAAAACTAACTTATTAACTTCCTGTCCTTAAAAAATAAATAAATAGCCCTCTTCTCACAGATGCCTTGTCTGAGTTGACATAGCACCAGCCAATTCCCTAAGTTAGAATCTTCAGATTCACTGTGTCCTCCCCACCCCTCTTCTCTGCTTCAAACAGGCAATCACCAAGTTTATTTAACCTTTACTTAGCAATGTTCTTCCATCCCAACAACCTCAGCCCAAGCTGTGGTTCCTCAGCTAATCTCAGAATTATTGCCATAAACTCTTAACTGACTTCCCTGCCTCTAGTCTGGACTGCTCCAGATCATTTTGCATACTTCTGCCAGAGTAATCTTTCTAATATGCTTTTAAAAATACTGGCCTACTTGCCATTGACTGCCCTTTCAATACCCATAGGAGAAAGACCAAGCCCAACTGTATAGAACATAAGGAACTTCACAATTTTGATCCTACATTTCTGGCTTTATCTTTTGACTGTAAACCTTCATTGCAATATGTGAATATAAAGAACAGGTACAGACTTATCCACTAGTCTCCGAACATGCCAAGCACTCTGTTCTTCCATAACTCCACGCCCTTGTACATGCAGGTCTCTCTCCCAGGCATAAGCACCTTTCTCTTCAAAGTCTGGTGAATTTCCACTCAGTCCTTTAAGACCTAACTGAAATATCACTCTTCTCAATTAAACTTCTCTCTTTAAACACCTCTATTATTATCTTTGTCACACTATATTGGTGCTATTTCTTTACAAGTCTACTTCCTCTACTCAACTACACACTGTGGTAGGAATTAATTGTCCTAGAACTTAATATGGGCCTTAAAGTTTTGAAAGAATTAGGATAAAGACGAGCTGGAGAATAAAATGCTAGTTGGAAGGAACTAATGGTGGAGTTTGCAAAAATCAACATTGGGTTAAGGTTCGCAGAAACAAAGAGTCAAACGTGAAAATTCCACTGGCATAATAGAAAATTAATTTATACAAAGTAAAATGTGGTTATTAGCAGAAGTTATAAGTAAAATGTTATTTACCTAATCATAATAGGAACACTCATTCAAATTCCCTAATGATTATGACATAAAATAAGAAAGTGTGGGCTATCAGAAATGTAAAGAATAGTTCTGAAAGCAATTCATAGTAAATTCCCAGCCCTGGCCAGGTGGCTCCAAAACTCAGCTGACCCTTTACTCTACTCCACCTATCATCTCCTTTATGAAAATCTCAGGTAGAAAAGATACAAAATATTAACATCACACCTGACTGTATGCTCTTCGAGGAATTTTAAATTAGCACAAAGGAAAGTGTTTCCCTTGAGAGCTATTCTGGCATCTTACACTCACATATTGCAATTGGTATATGAGGCCAAAGCAACATGCTTTTAATAAAACACGCTATAAACATGGGATGGGGTGTTTTTCATTACCCTGGTGATAATTCCGCACTTTTCCCATCGGAGTGGAGAGACATTGAACCCCACTGAGCTGATAAAATAGGCTCGATGAATCCCTATAGCGAGAACAGAATTAGCAGTGGGATTGCATAGGTTTCCTATCACAAAAGCCTGGATAGCATTTTATTATTGAAGTTGTCTGATTGCTTTGGTTCAAACTTTTTCCCCAATTCTTTTCTTTCTCTATTTTAAATCACAACAAACAAATGAAACAATAACACAACAAGCAGCAGCGTGGGATGAGTTCCTCATCATCAAAGACAGGTGCGCAAACTTGCAGTCAAAACATCTATTTTTCAGTCTAACAGAGGCAAAGCTTGTCATGATTCCCCATAACCTGTCAAGACCAAGGGAAATATGTACTGCATGCCCTGGATCTTCGTGCTGGTGTGGTTATAATGTATTCAGAACCAGGGAAACATTCTAGTCAGTCAGAGTACCCAGCCACTCTGCTTCTTACAGCAACCTATCATTTTGTTTTCATCGGCTGTCAAGTTATTATTTCCCTAGCTGCATTTAGGGCCCTCTAGATCTCCCTTCTCCCAAAATAAAACTTCTCAGGTGCTCTGAGAGCTGCTTTCCATGAAGGTAAATGCAGGGTGTGCTGCTAGCTCATATTAAAACTTCCCCATTCATTAAATGTGCACCTTCTCTCACTATTAAGAGGACATTTAAATTTTCCTGTCTGCACTTCTGTCATAAAAATTCCATTTTTAATTCAATGACTTGTTCCAAGCCATTTCATCATTCAATGCTTTATGAAAAATTTAATGGTGTCTATTCCTCTAAGGCCCACTAAAATTGCTCTGTGTCCAATGTTAGCTTCAAGTCAGCCTAAGAACAGATACTTATATCTCAAACCTGTAGGTTCATCCACTTACTCCCTAATTCAATGGTTCTCAAATTTTAGTCTACATCAGAAGCACTTGGGGAGGTTGTTAAACCCGCAGCTGCCTGCAAAGACATTGACTCAGGAGGTCCTGGGTAGGGCACAGGGATGTGCATGCTGACAATCATCCCCAGGCGATTCCGTTCTACACACTGGGGACCACTGCTGAGCCAATGAGAACAAAGCCTGGCATAGGTATATTTCCAGCCCCAACCTTACTAATCCTGGTACTTGATGCATCCTAACTGAGTGAACCAGCACATCCCTAAGTCCATCAAGCTAATCCCACATCCCCCACCATCCCTACCCTAACTCTATGCATGTGACTGGCTGTTCACTTTGGTTTCTTGATCAGTACCTCTGTTTCCAACCAAAACAAGAACTGTGCCTGTAACTTCAGCCCAATGCTTGGGACTCTGCCTTGTTCCCAGCAGAGAGAATCCCTTCCTCTGTAGTGCTAGCCAAAGCCCAAATTTCTACCAAAACCTAGACAGATCACCAAGTAGAATGAAGATACTACCACATACCTGAAAAAAGAGTAAAAGCAGGCCAGACCTACCATATCTGATCCTCACTTCCATACCTGAGCCTCCAGACCCCTAGAGCATTGATTTGGAACAGTACCTACTTTGAGGGTTGATCCCTCAGCCCTTCTACTGGATGAGTTTCTTGGGGTCTAAACCAGAGTTTGCTCTGATCCCCACCTGAGGAATTGTTCTTAATGTATTTCACTTTGTTGCTATGATGTCATTGGCCAGACTGAGGGTCATTATAAGAAAGATTCCTATGAAGCTCTTTATTGTAAATACTGTAATAATGTTTGCAAGGGTGTTCACTACTTTACTCAATTTCCTCTTAATGAGAACGCATGGGGAGAAATTTCTGTCTGGCCTTGATACCAAATATAGATTTACTGCTTATGAGCAATTGATTTGCATTTTATCTTCTGAACAATACATTTTGTAAGAGAGAAGGCTCCTGTTTTTTCACCTTTGACTGATAGGAAACAGGACCTACCTCCAGCATTATATTCTATGTTTTAAGTCACATTCCCAGCAACTTTGTCCCCACTTTTATTTTTCTATTTTCTTTCACCCCAACGTGTACTCTCTTGTTACATTTTCTATCTCTCTTGTAAGTGGTATAATTTTTTAAATTGAATTAAGGCTTACCTTTTCTTTACTGACCACATGGACCCAAGAAAATAAGATAACTCAACGGCTGAGGATGACAAATAATCCTATCAACAAGCATGTATTATGTATACACTTCATGCTCAGAAAAACTGCAACTTATCTGAGAGATTATGACATAACACGGAGTGTTCACGCTTAATATACCTACAATGTAGCTGAGGAAAGAAGACTGGCACATACAGAATAATACCATACGATACAAGTGTAATGGTTAGGAACAAGGTGATATTGATGGTTAGCATTTCAGGAGTTTAACAATGAAGGAAATTAGTGAAGGGAGAGTTAGAGATTTCCAAAGAGTTAGTGATTTTCCAAAATAGATAGAACTTAAACCAGCACTTAGGTTATGGAGATAATTTAAGGTTTTTATATTGATAGAATGAGGAGAAAAACATTCTGGGTCAAATGAGGAGCATGGAACGGAGGAGGTACAAACATGGATTCGGATCCTGGATTCCTGAACCTCTCAGAATACTTTTCCTCACTTGTAAATCAGGATAATAAGGTCTATGAAGAATCTTGGCTTTATAAAAATTAAAAATAAACTGTGGAAAACAGCCAGTACAATACCTAGCACCCCTTAAGCACTCAAAGGTTAGTCATTTCTACGACAATAGTGATAAGTCGGGAGGTAGGATTGAGTGTCCCCGGCATGCAGTTTTCACGCTCACTAGAATGCCTGCTATACTGTGAGGAGAAATGGAAAAAATGATTATATAGTTAGGCTGGGGACTGATGGTGGGTGGTCTTATAATTTAGCAGATAGCTTCAGACTTGAGAGAGGAGGAACAAGTGAGCTATTTAAAGTTACTGAACAGGGCAGTGACATGATGAAAGCAGTGTTTAAAGAAGATTAATGTTGCCATGCAGGCAGAGAATGAAGGAGAAAATACTACAGGCATGGACACTAACTAGAAGGCCGTTGTGGTAATAGGCACAAAGCAACAACAAACTACAGGATGAGGGAGGCGGCAGAAGACTGCAAAGGAGAGACTTTGAAATACTTTGAAGAAAATATTTCTTTCTTTGGAGAGGATTTTGTGATTGGCTATGGAGGAGGGATGAATGAGTCAAAAGTCAAGCCTAATCATAGTAATTGTCCTACCCATTGCCTCCTGTTTGTCTTTATCTCCCACTAGATTCTGAGTTCATACAGAAAAAACACCATTTCTGTCTTGTTCACAGATGCCTAGCATAGTATTTCAAATCTAGATGATACTCATAATATTTTTAAGCAAATTTCATCAATGAATAATGAATTAAATTTTGTTCTTGGAAAACAAATCAAATGGATAAATATATATTATTAATGACTACCACAAATATTTATTTATTTATTGAGTCTTTCTACTGAGCGCTTTATTAGCACAGTATATATATTATTTCAATCCTACCAAAATTCCTATACAGTAGATACTATTACTATCTCCATTTAAAACTGACAAAATGAGGCACAACACATTGAGCCAATTTACCCAAGGATACTTAACTAGAAGATGACAGGGCCAAGATTCAAACCCATGTTTTCTGATGCCAGAGCCTATACACTTACTCAAGGAAATGGGAATGGGCCTTGGAAAAAGAGAAAGTCCTGTCAAAAGAGAAACAGAAGTGATGGAAACCAGATAACTTTTTTAACCTTGTACTTCATAAGAATTTAATCTTCATATCAATTCCACAGGTAGGTATTCACTTAGGTTTAAAATGCTCTCCTACTGTGGATAAGCAAGGAGCCCAGAGAGAACAAAGGAGGCTCCTTGTTCTCAGCCAACAGAGGACAGTAGATGTGAAAAGCAAAATAAGCATAAAAGCCAATAGTAAAAGAAGACTGCAAAGTAGCACCTGATGAAGTATGCAATGAGGACACAGGTTAATCAATGCTGGGATCTGGGGAATGGGAGTGAATGCTATCATATTCCTTTGTTTTAATGCTCCTCTGATTTTATTTTCTTACTTCTTTCTGCATATGCCCTTCCAACTCTCCTTTTGTATTATAAGACTGTATAAAATATATTAGTCCATCTAAAGAGTATTTCACTAAAAGCTTCCTTTCCAAGCATCTGATGACATGTTAGACTAGATGACTTGTGAAATGAGTACATGCTATTTTAACGGGCAAAGTGGTGTTTTTGCAAATCCAGAGTATTCATAGCTACACACACACACACACACACACACACAGAGAGAGAGAGAGAGAGAGAGTTTTACTTTTCACTCCCGTGTAGAATGTTTTATAGTAAAGAAAAGATGGACTTTTATATATCCACCTGTCGTGCAGAGCAAACTGTTACAACACTGACCAAATCTCTCCAGTACTACCACTATAGCCTGGACACTTTCTACTAGTTCACATTGCTACCAGGGTTCCTGACAAAAAATGAAATTTCCTTTAGAGTCATCAACAATATAGAATTGAATTGCTAATTCCATACATAGAATTTTCTTTATTTATTATATACACTTTATTCTACTTGAGAAATTAGTACAGATAGATGTTATTAGAATATATATTTCAATAAGATGTTTAAACATTACTTCAAAGAGATTTACTTTCACTAAATTTCTTTTATAAGGTGAATTTTGTTGAAATTTTATGTGGAAAGTGTAGACCTCAGAACATTTGGGACATGGAATATCATCTATGTAAGATTCTCAGACAAAGGCTGGTGGGACTTAACATTCAAGTGAAGAGGACCTAGCACTGAAGGTTTTGAATGAAATGGAGAACGTTGATAACAGAAGAGATGCATGCAGTAGGTAAATTAATCTCAATTGATGCCACTGTTAGACGCTTTATCTCTTACGACTAAACAGCAATTTTTATGGGGGAAAAGCAAGAAATAAGAGACTAAAATTGAATTTCCTCACATGGAGCAAAAGACCATGGAGAAAGCTCTGTAAAAGATGCAATAGCCATGAGTAAGTAAGACCACAAATAATGGAAGAATGTTTTAGAAGTTCTGGACTAAGGACCAAATGGAAGATGGGAGATCTCTTTCTCATTTATACAACATGTTCTCACTTACAAGTGGGAGCTAAATATTGGATACACATGGACATAGAGATAGGAACAGCAGACACTGGAGCCTACTAGTTGTGGAGAGAGGGATAGGAGCAAGGGCTGAAAAACTACCTATTGGGTACTGTGCTCAAAACCAGGATGATGGTTCAGTCATACCCCAAACCTCAGCATTATACAATATACCTCTGTGACAATCCTGCACATGGACCCACGATTCTAAAATAAAAGTTAACAAAGAAGAAAAGAAAAATACGTTTAATATTTCAAAATAAAAATCTCCAACACTCTAATAAGGGATAAGAAGGCCAGAGTGTACCTGTAACACATGGTGACACCTTGATGTTGCCTCTAAGATGGGGCCCCTCAGCACCTGGGGACACACTGGCGAAGACATGCTTTTCCCACTTTGTTTTCTATAGACTTCCTATCATTTTTATTATAAAGTCAGGCTATTTCTGCAATAACATCCAAACAGTAAAACCTTTGCCAATGTTTTCAATAATTATGTTTTGAATTTCCCTCATGTAATGAAGCCTCTTCTTTTCCCTTTTTTCCCCAATACTATAATTCAAGTTATAAAGCAGTATCTTTTCGCTTGCTAAAAAGATAACAATATTATTAGACTGACTGGTTTTGTCAACGCATCTTATTTGCTCAGTTTTCAACAACTTACATTACAGGCATGTTCTACTGGTAGTGTCATGGTGATCTGTGGAATTTGGTTGGTAACACTTTGACACAATTTTTTCTGTATGAACTGGAATAACTTTCTCACTTGGGAAAGGAAAATGCCATGGCACAAAACCACAGAAATGTCAGTCTGGTCAATAGCTCCCATTATTCTCAGAGATGTGCCAATGAAACGAAATCCTAAAGAATAATTTTTAAAATATTGGTATTCTCAGCCTCTCTTACAGAGTTAGAGACCTAGGGTTTTTCAGGACATATAGAAATATCTGAGGACAGAACGGGCTTTTGTTGGGATGAAATAATTGCTCAAATTTGAAATTAATAAACATTAAAAACAGCAGACCATTTAAACTGTCCAGCAAGTATTAAAATTATTTTCGTTAAAGCTTGTTAGTATATATTTATATGCTTATTTTTATTTCTTTGAGGAAGATCTTCTACCTCATAATTGGAAAGACTACTTCACAATTTAACAAATTGTATTTTAATAGAGTTCTCACGTACTTCATTTTAATACTTTCATTCTCAGTTCTGTCTCATTGCTCTTAATAGTACTTCATTGCATTACACAAAATATTTTTTCCTCCTTGACATTTAATATCTTCAAATAATATCAAACAGCCATTAGCTCTCCCTTTAGTCCCCACTCCGTCAAGCTGTGCTAATTAGCTCCTTTAATCTTTTCTCTAAATAACTCTCTCTATTCTCTAATCAGTTTGTGGTGAATTCTCCGAAGTTTCTTTAATTTGCGGGAATTTGGTGAGTGGCATTACATGGCATTACAGATGTACTACAAAAATGATGTGCTACTACTCTGCAGAGTATCTGTTGGGAATTTAAAGCACTGGCATGTTCATGTGGCATATTTCACATGTAACCTGTAGGCTGCCAGATATACAAAATGACAGAGATAAAGGGTCCGAATCCTCAAGCTCCCTCAAGTCACCAAATAGGGCACCAGTGTAACTGTGACCCAATCAGCAGGAGTTTAACTATAAATAGTTATATTTTAACTAGAAATACCTGTCCACACCCCAGGGTCCACTGAAAATAAAAAAGCATTAAATGAAATTGAGAGAGACCGAGAGAGAGAGAGAGAAAAAAAAAAAAAAAAAAACAGAAGCAGAGAGAGACAGAAACCGAGACAGTGAGAGAGTGTGTTCAGAGCATACATTTTCATTTTTAATTCTGTTTTAAGAGAATCAATACACACTACAAGAGAAAGATGTGCAGTCTATCTGGTGGCAATATCCGTCCCATTTTTTATCATCAGGGTTTATTCATTATATCTACATGTATTTCCTGAATAAATAAGGGAATTGATGAGTGGATTGTGGGGATTAGATTGGGTCTCTTTCTCTCCCTTATGCCCATCCATCCAAAACTCTAAGTGGCCCACACTTGAAGAGAGCAGGAGTGTTCTTTGATGAAGGTGATAAAGTGGTTTTTCCCACCTGCTAGAAACTCTCATGTATTATGCGCTTTTCATATGAGGTCTTGTGCTAGGCTGTGATGCAGAAAAAAATGAAAAGACAAGATTGAAGATCTATGAGCAGATTTAAAGTACAATTTATGTTAGTGATAATGAGGAAGCTGTCACGATTTCTAAAAGATGAATTGCCCAGTAAACACTAGAACAGGTTGGAGAAGGGAGAAATAACCAATTTTGTCTTGATTCTAGAGATTAAGCACATGCTACATTGGTGGAGAAAACGGGAAAGTGCATATAAGGAGATGGGCTGCTCAACATGGTGATTAAAGAAAGAGGCTTTAGGCCGGGCTTTGTGGGTCACACCTGTAATCTCAGCACTTTGGGAGGCCGAGGTGGGCGGATTGCCTGAGGTCAGGAGTTTGAGACCAGTCTGGCCAACATGGTGAAACCCCGTATCTACTAAAAATACAAATAATAATAATAATAATTAGCCAGGCGTGGTGGCATGTGCCTGTAGTCCCTGCTACTCGGAAGGCTGAGGCAGGGAAATTGCTTGAACCATGGAGGTGGAGGTTGCAGTGAGCTGAGATCGCGCCACTGCACTCCAGCCTAGGTAGCAGAGCAAGACTCCATCTTGAAAAAAAAAAAAAAGAAAGAAAGAGGCTTTAAGCCAGCTAGAAAGTAGTCTCAATTTCAATTCTGTAGTTTACTAGCAATGCAACCTTAAAAAAATGGACTCAATATCTCTACTACTCAATTTTCTCTTTCGTAAAATGGATATAATACAAAGAACCAACTGTTCTCAGTGCTTATTATGTGCCAAGCAAAATATAAATGCTTTACATGAATTAACTCATTTAATTCTCACAAAATCCACAAACTGGCTACCACTGCAAGAAATAATTTTTACAAATTGCTTAGAACAGTACAGAGGATGTGATAATCATTTGAAGAGGTTGGGTATGATTATTATTACATCATTGTCACCATCTGAAGATATGAAAAATAAAGTACATAGAGTTATGTTATTTGACCAAGATCACACAAACAAAAATTGGTAAAGGCAAGATTTGAATCAGGAAGTCTATTTATTTCTAGAGACTGAGAACCCAAGTTCTTCACAATGTGGCCTTTAATAATAAATTAATACCTCTCAGAAGTACCTGGCACTGTCCCAAACACACAGAAAGCCTTAAATATTAGTGAGTATTCTTACTATTGCAGGGCAGACCAGAATTATAGTCAGGGCAGGATACCATTCATTCATTCACTTAACCAAAATTTAGAGAATATCTACATATCCTAGGCACTGGACTCAGTTCTGAGGTCATAAATGTAAGTAAAACATGGTTCATGCCCACAAGGAACTTTCAACATATAAAGGAAATCAAGTTCATAAATAAATAATCAAAGTACTCTGAAAAGTGTGCTATAGGAATAATGGAAATAAAATTACACCTACCTCACTGAATTGTCATGAGAATTAAATTAAGTTGACGTGTGTTAAATGTTTACACTAGTGCCTAGAACATAGTATTTAGCATAAACGCATTAGCTATTATTGATTTTATTGTATTGTAATCATCTGAGTGGTGGTATGCTCATAAAGAAAAAGCAATCAGACCCAGAAAAATGAAACTGAATGCCACCAATCATCATATATAAATATTAACTCAAGATGGATTAAAGACTTAAATGTTAGACCTCAAACTATAAAGATCCTAAAAGAAAACCTAGGAAATACCCTTCTCAATACTGGCCTTGGCAAAGAATTTACAGCTAAGTCCTCAAAATCAAATCCAACAAAAACAAAAATTAACAAGTAAGACCTAATTAAACTAAAGAGTTTCTGCCACCAAGAGAAACTATCAAGGGAGTCAACAGACAACTTACAGAATAGGGGAAAGTATTTGCAAACTATGCAACTGACAAGGGCCAAATATCCAGAATCTATAAAAAAATTTAAACAAATTAACATGCAAAAAACAAGTAACCCCATTAAAAAGTAGGCAAAGAACATGAACAGACACTTCTCAAGGAAGAAATACAAGTATCCAACAAACATATGAAGAAATGCTCATCATCACTAATCATCAGAGATGTGTAAATCAAAACCACAATGAGACACCATTTCACACTGCTCAGAATGGTCTTTGTTAAAAAGTCTAAAAACAACAGATGCTGGCAAGGCTGCAGAGAAAGGGGAACTCATACACAGATGGTGGGGATTTATCCAGCCACTGTGTAGATCAGTTTGGAGATTTGTCAAAGAACTAAAAGTTGAACTACCATTAAATCCAGCAATTCCTTAACTGAGTATATATGCAAAGGAAAATAAACTGTTCTACCAAAAAGACACATGCACTCCTATGTTCATCACTGCATTATTCACAAAGACACTGAATCAACCCAGGTGCCCATCAACTCTGGATTATATAAAGAAAATGTGCTACATACAATGATGGAAAATTATGCAGCCATCAAAAAGAATGAAATCATGTGCTTTGCAGCAACATAGATGCAGCTGGAGGCCATTTTTCTAAGCAAACTAATGCAGAAATAGAAAACCAAATACTACATGTTCTCACTTACAAGTGGGAGCTAAACATCAAGTACACATGGACATAAAGATGAGAACAATAGACACTGGGAAATATAAGAAGAGCAGGCGGGCAAGGGCTGAAAAACTACCTATTGGGTACTATGCTTCCTACTTGGGAGTTGGATTCATTCATACTCCAAACCTCAGTGTCATGCAGTATACCCAGATAACAAACCTGCACATGTACCGTCTGAACTTATAACAAAAGTTAGAAGAAAAAAAAAAGAAAGAAAGAAAAAGAAAGCAGTAGTAAATCAATGGCCTGCACATCAAATTCAGCTCCCAGACTTGTTTTGCTTGGCCCATGGTGTTTTGTTTTGTTTTGTTCTGTTTTGTTTTGTTTTGTTTAAATGTGAATGAGTTGCCGGCATTAAAAACACAGAAGATCATCATATAAAAATTTTGATATTCAGTTTCTCCTGAAAAACCTAAAAATTGGAAAGAACATTTCTGCTTGGTGAACATGAGCATGAGCCAAAGTTTAGCTCAGAAAGCCCAGAGGTCTTCTTCCCATTGCATGGTGCCAGAGACCAACTTGAGGCAGCAAGGCCAGGGCTCCAATTGCACAACTCCTTGTGAAATAGGTGATATGTAGGACATATAGAAAGCCCCTCCTAGATAAGATCTTTCCTAAAAATTTATTCACAGGATTACAATTTTGGTCAGTATTATAAATGGATTTTCAGAAATTTTCATGTCAAAGAGAATATTGTTACATCTCTCAAAAAGAGGGAATAAAGGCCCTGAGAACCTTTTCTAATTCCACAAACTGCATGTAAACCAGTAAATATAAAACCTGGAAATCTCACTTAAAAAAATAGTTCCTTAATAAGTTTAACATAGAATTACCATATGACACAGCAATAATGATACTCTCAGGCATACACCCAACACAATTTTAAACAGCTGTTCAAACAAAAACTTGTGCAAAAATGTTCATAGCCCAGCTGATGTAGGGCAGGTGAACCCCAAAATTGGGGCTTAGCATGGGAGAATTTTTGGCTTTGCTCAGGAAATAATTCAAAGGTGAGCTGGTGGTGTTAGACAGCAATTTTTATTGAAGTGGCAGTGTATAGCAGTAGCAGAGGTATCGCTCCTTGAAGAGCAGGGCTACTCTGGACACAGAGTAGCCTATGGAGTAGCCCTCCTCTGCAAGAAACAACACTTCTGCTGCTGCTGTGCACTGCCACTTCAATAAAAATTGCTGTCTAACATCACCAACTCACCCTTGAATTCTTTCCTGGGCAGAGCCAAAAACCTTCCTGAGCTAAGACTCAATTTGGGGGCTCACCTGCTCTACATCACAACTATTCACAATAGCCAAAAGCTGAAAACAACTCAAATGTCCATCAACAGACAGACACACAAAAGGTGGTGAATCCATAATATGAAATATTATTCAGCCATAATACTACACCATAGATGAACCTTGAAAACATTATGCTGAGTGGAAGAAGACAAACACAAAGGCCACATATTATATGATTTCATTCATATGAACAGTCAGCTTAAGCAAATTCATATAGACAGAAATAGAAAGCAGATTAGTGCAGCCAAAGACTGGAGGAGGGGGAAATGAGGAGCAACTGGTTCAATGGGTACAGAATTTCTTTTTGTCGTGATCAAAATATTCTGAAACTAGATGGTAGTGATGGTTGTAAAATAGTGTTTATGTACTAAAAGCCACTGAGCTGTAAATTTCAAAGTGGTTAAAATGGTAAATATTGTTATGTGTAATATTAGTACTATTTAAATAAAGGCATTGCTCATAGGACTTAGGTTTTCAACGAGCAGGGGCTTTGTTCTCTTTTGTCCAATTATCTCTGTTCAGTAAGTTTTCTTAAATAAATGAATGGCTTAATCAGCACTATTAGAAAGGAGATAAAATAATTATTGAGCAAAATGAAGCATGACCTGACAATTCCTCACAAAAGGAATATATTATTAATACTTAAATTTTTCTGACCAAGAAAACATTTGGATATGCTCACCATTATAAATGTGCAGATGAATTCATTAAACCAAAGGTCTTCCAGTCCCTCTTCCAAGGACATATCCATGAGCAATCACATTTCCACAACCTTCTCTGACACAGGTAGTGAGCCTGAAATGGGTAAGATTGCCTGCCTGAAGGTCAGGTGCTATCCACCTATTGAATTACAGTGCTCAAAACATATAAGCAATGGCTGAGGGATTCCAGCCTTGAGGTTCCCAAGGAACACTGCACTCGACATTAAAGCCCTATCTGTATTAAATTTAACTCTCATATACCCTGGGTCTACTCCTTTCCACACTATTATCTGTATGTCTTTGAACTTTTTTCTTCTATGATGTGGTTTTCATACCATTAAGTAATACACACACCCTTCCTAGGATTCATTCTTGTTTGTTAACGTCCTTAGAGGCAGCATCTGAAACTAGGCTAAGTGTTCAAATATGGTCCACAAGGGTGCCAGAGAAGAATTTCCAGCATTCCGAAAACTACATTTCTATTGATACAGTTTATATTTACTTTGGAGAGAAGCACGTTATCTGGTTTACTATCAGATTTGTTGCCAACTAAAACATGGAGTTGGCTGCACATTTTTTTTTTCAAAAAGCACAAGGGGGAGACACAGTTACATCACCACATGCCAAGAAAGGAAAGGGAGGTGGGACAAGAGAGAGTGGAGGAGGGTGATAGGAGCTGGTTGTACAGAGCTGGGCTCCTAAGACTGCTAGCACCTAGTTTCCCCATCCCTTCTATAGTCATGCGTGTCATCATAAAGCACTTGACATATTATTGAGACTTTCCTGTCTAGGTACTCTTCTAAAACTTTTGCAAACACTGTCTCATTGAATTCTCACCATAATAACATGAAATAGGTTTGAAGAAATAAAGTCTCATTGCCCAAGATAATGTAGACAGTTTGTGGTAAAGCCTCAAATCAAACACAGATCTGCCTAATCCCACAGATTGCTCTTAAGTACTAGGTGACATTGTAAAGAAAGGTGTGTAGATGTGCCGTGGAAGGGTTCAATCTGTTGGGCACACCAATTCACAGCAGACACAGCAGGACACAATCCCTGTCCCAGAGAATCACAAGATCTGGCAGGCCTGGCCATCAAACCACAGCAAGGGCATTGCCAGATCACTGTACAACGGCAAATATTTTTCTATAAGGAACTAGCTAAATGTAAAAAAAAAAAAAAGGCTAAAGGCTGAATACAATTTGTGTTACAGAAGTGGGATTTTTTTTGTTTGCTGTTTAAATTTTCTTTGTTTACTTCACCTCCACCTTCATCAATCCTACAGTTTCCACAGATGTGCATTAGGGGTCTTTGCTCTGAGATCCCATTTCTATTATGGCAATGTATTATACTTTATTTTCTATTTGTTCCACTTTGATCTCCACTAGACTGAAAAAATTCCAGGACAAGGACCATATATGATTTGCCTTGATGTACCTAGAACCTAGCAGGTTACCTAGAACAGAGCAGGTATTCAGGACTAAATATCTGAATAATTCTGTGTAATTTAATAACTAAAGTAGAATGGAAAGAGAGAGAATCCTAGTGAATTGGCCATGTGGGAACCATTTTGAAAGGCTGCATTGTATAGGCACCAAGATTCTCAAAACAGCCATAGTCACTCTTTAACAGGGAAAACTCCACTCTCCAGCTTGTTAGTAGTCTGGAGGGCCACCTAGCTGCTTGCACTCCTTTCCCCCAGAAATGTTAAGTCTACAAACTAAAATTGGTAAAACCATTTTAGTAGTAGAATTTCTCTTAGAGAAATTATAAGGAAATATCCACACATTTGAAAAAATGTTAGCAACATGGGTGAAAAATGTTAGCACTAAGAAAAGAGAAGGAAAGTCCAAATCAAATGATTTTGGAAATCAACTCTGTCTTTTACACTTGATGGTGATTTGGATGTGTATCTTTTGGAGGGGAAGGTTAATTCTATTTAGAAATAAGGACGCCACTCTTTTACTTCAATGCTTGCTCATTATTTCTTAAGCAGCCTACATAGTATTCATGGACCTTCAGAATTTTCCTTATAGGAGAAGCATGCAGTGAATGATTTGACTTAAAGCTTCCTGTGCATAGTGAGTGGTTTATGTGTGTACGTTTATGTGTGGTGGCTTAGGGGTAGATTAAGAGAGACGAAGGTGTAGGCTAAAACATAGCCAAGCCATGTCTTGGAGATGTACTGGTGCTATGAGGAGACCACTAAACTGACAAACAGGAGACATGGCCTCCAGCATGTCACCTAGGCTCTTTGTACCTCAAATTTTTCTGCTTTAAAATTAAAGAGTTGGACAAATTAACCTCTAAGTTCCTCCTACCTATAAAATTGTATGACCTTAAGAAAACAAGAGGGCTTTTTAGTTCCCCACAGAGTCTGAAAAATCAACATGCTTTATTTTGCAAAAGTTATCGATAACATATTGTCTTATAGCATCTAAAGAAGCTCTTTTTGTAACCTACTTTTTAAGATACAAAAAATCAGTCATAACAGGGAAGCTGTCCACAAGAGGTCTACATGCTCCTCTTTTAGAATGCTGAACTCTGGATGCCAAAGAAGATGACAAGAGGTGACAGCCAGGAGGGGAAAGTAACTCTCAAAAAAGGTAATTCAATTTAAGTTGACACTTAAGGTATATCAGTATCTGGTGGGAAATGATGTAAGCTCCTTACATTTCAGTTTTACAGCAATGAAAAAATAAGAAATCATTTCAAAATATATTCGCAAAGTACTCTTCAAAGGGAACTTTAAAATTGAATCCTACAAATTTATAGCCAACATTGGAGTTTAATATTCTGCTTTATCAATCCAAATTTCTCTGAGTTGCATTTGTATATAGATGGGACATTTTTGAATCATCTAATCTTTATATAATTATCCGCTACAGATATATTGTCTTTAATAGTAACTCCTTCATATTTGTACAGTAAGTGGACAGCCAAAATAACCAAAATAAAATTGTAAACCTAAAAAGGATCTCAAAATTTAAGTCATACAAAATTGTTTGGAGAAAAAGTGAGCCTGCTTTTATTGTATCAAAATGCTTGGAATGACCTTCTCTTAATATTATTAGAGTATTTTATGCTGCTAGTCAATGCAAATTAAAAGCAATAATTTAAATTTCATTAAGAAAAATGTTAACATTCATTAAGAAAAATTATTAACATCATTTACTCTGAAGAAAGAGTAAATTTTAAAAAGTCATTTTTATAAAATAATGCTTTCATAGCTTACATATTAAATGTCATATTTTAAATGGATTTTGTAATCAATGAAATGATGTCATATCCAATCAAAATAAAAGAATATTCCCTGAATTCCTGTGAATTTATAACTTACCAAGATAGAAAAACATGTTCTTAAACAAATCTTTATGAATATTTAAAATAAACTACAAACTAAAGTATAACTATTTTAATCAGGTATTTAGCTAAAATAAATAAGAAGGAATCACTTCAAGTGCATGTCTCTGATTGTCCATGTTTCCATGGCAACTATCTCTTTCCTTTCCTGCTTCCTAATATCTTTGTTGGTCGATATTTTATGGTAATTGTTTCCATGGAAACTTGTACTTGTCTACTTTTTCCCTAGCCTAAATCTCCACCTTCCCAAAAGGTGAGCCAAAAATGTAAAATTTCTCAGCAAAGATGAATTCAGAATAGCCAGAACTTTGGGACAAATTATTTTTAAATGGTTTATTGTCACTTAGTGTCTCACTTTACCACCTTTCACCGCCCCCAGCTTCCCACTCCATCTACTTTTCCCTCTACCATTCCCTCATATACTGACACATTCTTTTCTCTCCAGCTTGCAAATGTCTCTTCCACCCTCAAAGCTTTTCCTCCATATAGTTACAGACTATATATAGTAACAAGAATATTCACATATTCCAACTAAAGATTTCAACAGACCTTTTTCTCCTGAGGAAAAAAAAATGCATATAGACATATTAATCAATCTAGCTCACTACATTTACAGGGTGCCTGCCCTATTTGAGCTGACCACCTGTGGCTATGATTATGAGGAGGTGGTAGCACTTGCCCAAAAACAATTCAGAGCCTTGTAAAAATGTATGAACATGAAACAGATAATTTCAGAGTAGCAAGTGTAAAGAAACACTGTGTATACCCTGATCAAGATTTCAAAGTCCCTCTCGATAAACAAACACAGAAATACATAGTACACACATGCACACACATGCACATACATGTAAATATAAGGAAGCATGGAAGGAATATTATAACAGAGCTTTAAACAAGTAATCAAAAAGGAGTAAATCTTATTTTTTGTAATCATAAATATAAGTTAAGGATTCACAAGAAACATAATTCCACCCAAAATGGTTTAAGTGAGAGATACAAGGGCCAATTTACAGAGTTTTCATTTCCTCCGGGAAGTTTTTTCTGACCCAGGCCCGCATTATTTCCTAGCCCCATGACACCCTATTATTATCTATAAGGGTACCAATATTCCATTTTAGAGATTATCCTTTCTATGTCCTCAGTAGACTTGAGATCTGAGAGAGCAAGGAATATGGCCATTTCATTTCTACACTGCTAATTCCAAATATAGTATGTGCTCAATAAATGTGTGACCTCTACTGGGAAAGACAGAACTGTAGATAATTAGAGCTGTAAATCTAGAAAATAGTATAATGCAAAACTAACTGTAGAAAATGCTAAAGGCAGAAGTATAATCATATACTATGGAAGAGCTGAGAAAAGAAATTAATATTATGATAATCAATTTGTCTTATTGGATAGTGGCAATTTGAGATTTGCTTTGAAGTTTGGTTAGGATTTCATCCTACAGAGATAAGTCAAGGAGGGTATTTCACAATAAATGAAGATTTATGAGTGGCATAATAAGAGGCAAAAAGAAACAGAGAATGCTCAGAGAAAGACATGCTTTTCCTTGGATGTCAAAAACTCAATAATGGGAACATGATTGGAAAAGTCAATTGGAGTTATTGGTCAGACTGCTGATGCACTTCAATGCCCAGGTTAAAATACACAATAGAGGATCATGTAAGGACACAGCAGAGTGTTAACACAGTTACCGAACAGAAATAGGCTTATCTGGAAACCATTCTTAGAATGGCCACAGCCTGTTCTCTTTGTCAAATAATCCTTACTTGCAATTTAAAGCTTTATTTAGTACCTATGTCTCACAGAAGAATGGAATTCTTCTAATTCAGGACTTTATGAAGACAATAAAAAATTCAATTCAAAGTGATTTAGCCACACTGTGAGGTGACATTTACCTACAGTTAACCAAAGAGTGAACTGAACATCTACCTACCTGTTACAAACCATAAATAACAGATTTGTAGTTGTGGAATTAAGGAATTGATCAAAGCAATGAAAAATGATCTCACTTGGATCTTCCTTTTCCATGATCCCAGATTACTCTTCTTCAGGGTCTCATTATGTTCTATATCCCATTTCTGTCTATATTGTAATGGCCTTTTATATAAGGCTATAAAATTGTGTTTGTATGAGTGATTATATTTACATGAGAAGAATTTTTTTATATTTTCATCTGCAATTGTTCAAAGTGTATTAGTTAATATAGCAAAGCATGTATTATTTTATTGCCCCAATCCAGGATTATGACTTGATTATAAGATAGAAAATCAACTTGATGGGGGAAAACAGGACATTAATCAATTCCAAATTCAGGAATGTTAAAATATAAATTTTTAAATGGGTAGGGGTTCACTGCATTTTGAATTTTAAAAATGTGTGTCATTTCTCTCAAAATCTTATCAATTCTTTTTTTTTCTTTTCTTTTATTATTATTATTATTATACTTTAGGTTTTATGGTACATGTGCACAATGTGCTTCATCAATTTTTTTCTATATTTCTATCTATTGGTTAATTCTAATATCTCCTACACAACTCTCCAAGGAAGTTTTTTCTCTTTCAACGCCTGCTTGGCAAAATGCTTGCAGACTCTTTCTCTGTATCCCTGAGAATAGCTTCTCTGGTTTTGAGTTGTATTTCTGCTCTGTGCTATTCCTTCAGGGATAGTTCTCCAAGTTGTGTTGTCTTCCTGGCTTTTCAGGGAAATGAGAACAGTTATACATATAGCTCCCCCAAGGCACTGACTTTTGGTTGCTGTGTCTTATAGGTTTCTTAGCTTCAGCAATCTATATTTTGTTGTGTGAATATTACAAAATAAAAATATCAGCTTAAATGTATCTAAAACTGCTCTGAACCAAAAAAGATTATATTACTTTTCCTGCTAAATGTTCAGAATAATCTTGTGAGGTTTTAATCTTTTTAATATTCTATATATATGAGAACTAAGTCTAAGAAGATCAAGTAGCATACCTAAAATCACATAGCTAGTTAGAAGTCTGAGCCAAGATTCATATCTAAACCTTTGAAACTAAAAAGCCAACATTCTTAAATAACAGGCTTCATGTGCTATGCCTTCAGGAGATTAGTGGGGAAGGGTGAATGAGACATAAGATACAAGGCGTTGAAAAGCAGAAATGAACATGAAACTGTAACTTTTAAGCCAGAATGAAGAAAGTCAAAAAGTAATTATATTCTGCAGCTTTTAAGGAACATATAAATTCACCTGGAACTTTCCAATTTTATTTACATTTTTCTAAATGTTGGCACATCTGCATTAACATTTCAATAGAGCCGGTGCTAAAGTGTGGTAGTTAAATTCAAAGGCGAAATCAGCTTTCTGTACTCAATAGAAATACTACCAATCACATTTCCTACTGGAAATGCTGGAAAGTAACTTATCTTTGAACACTTAGGAAATTTGCATAATAAATACTACTCACCAAATCTGCAAAGCTTCAGGGCAAGCTTTTTCTGTATCTACATGACTAAAAAATGTATACTAGTTAATTTAGGTAATGTAGGGGGTGGAGGAGGCTGGGGGTAGGGACCATCTCATTACTAAGTACAACAAAATTACATAAATTGTATGAAAACACTCATCACAGAAATTAAAAATTAAGTGCTTGATAAGGATTGAATGAATAATGAAAGATTAAATGATACATATTCTATTTTTAAATATACAAATACATATAAATTATTTATATATTTTTCTAAGTTATAATTTTTGTTACTAGAAGGAAGAACAAAAGCACCCAAAAGAAGACTGAATGAGCCATTTAATATAACAGGAAATGGATGAAGTATTGCTAAAGTAAAACCTACTACTAACACATGTATATATCTAAAGATGACAAAAGATATCACTAAGCCTTTTTGTACTAAGGTTAAATTAAAGTAAAACCCTAGCACCTAAGTGGAAGACTAATATTGGAGTTAATTATGAACTCAGTAGCATACAATATGTATATGTATATTCATTGATATCTACTCTTAAAACCTACATTGTATAATAATAGATAAAACACTAGAACAAGAATTTGAGAACCGAATTTCAGTGTTCATTCACTCTGCTATTAACTAGCTAGGTGATCAGGCAAATTAGCCCTTCTCTGATCCCTTCTTCTATAAATGAGGAAGTTGGACTAGATGACTAAATGATCACCAAAGTCTCTTCCGTAACTAACATTCTATGATTATGTTTTGTAATCACACCACAGAGAATGTCAAAGAAGTATAATACTGAGAATGATGATTTCCAATTGAAATCCAATTGAAATTGGAAATCATCATTCTCAGTAAACTATTGCAAGAACAAAAAACCAAACACTGCACATTCTCACTCATAGGTGGGAATTGAACAATGAGAACACATGGACACAGGAAGGGGAACATCACACTTCGGGGATTGTTGTGGGGTGGGGGGAGGGGGGAGGGATAGCATTGGGAGATATACCTAATGCTAGAGGACGAGTTAGCGGGTGCAGCGCACCAGCATGGCACATGTATACATATGTAACTTACCTGCACATTGCGCACATGTACCATAAAACCTAAAGTATAATAATAATAATAAAAAGAAAAAAAAAATAAGTATAATACAGTTCCCGCATTCAAGACATAAACAGACTTATTTAAAAAAGAAAAGCAACGTACAAAAATGACAACTGAAACTCCAGTAATCTGGTTTTGTTTTGTTTTGCTTGCCTTTGGTTATCAATTCTAGATCATAAGCTATTTCCCAACCATAAGTTATTCTAAATTGAAATACACCCACCACACATATTATTCATTAATTCTAAAGTGCGCATTTTTTTACATGTTAATGTTTCTGAAACCAGGATGCTACTTAAAATTGATGGCAACTTACATTCAACGACATATGGTAATAACCACTCAATAAATATTTAGCTCCATGAATGAATGAATAGATGAATTAATAAAGATTGATGTTAACTAAGACTAGTTGATTTCAATCTTTAATTCCAATTTGATTAATAATACCATAAGAGATTTCTTTGATGTTTACAAAATTAATTTAATACACTATTTATAAATCTACCTCTAAGCAAATTCTGGGCTTTGATTTAAAATCTTGAAAGAAAAAGTTTGACACAGAAATCTAAACAAGTACATAGAAATGTTTACATAGCAAGAATAAGAAAACATTAATTTTGTATTTATTATTTAAAAGTAACGAAATTTTTATTTTATAGCCAAATTCATGTTGCAGAGTTATAAAATGAGAAAAGCAATAATATAGTTTAGGGGAAAAGACTATAAAAGTTTCTGAAACTTTTTTTTCTTTTTAACCTCTGATTTGGCAAGAAATACCAAAGACATAAAGCTCATTTAGAATATTTTTTAGTAAATGCTACTAATACTTAAGAGTTGGCACTCAAGTTAAAACATAAGATATAGCATTCTAATAAAGATAGGAGAGCAAAGTGCAGTGCCCAAGAATTCAGTAAAACACACTGCAACCCTAAGGTTCCATAGAGGTATCAGGAAAAATTAGACTTCAGAGTCCAGGAAAACAGCTCTGAGAAAAAGAGTCAATGAGAACTCTACTGGTAAATGGGCTAAGGAGGAAGCTCCACTTGGCTTTCATTTGGCTAACAGTAAACACCAGCAAGAAACTGGAGGGCAAAAGAAAGACAGACCATAGCTATTTCTTCTGTATCCCCCTCTATCTCTGGACTGCCTCCTTTTTTTCCTTTTCTTGTTTTTCCCCATTTCTTTATTTTTTTAGAAGTGCAGAACAGCTAGTGACTTCCATTTCCCCAGCTCCATTGAGTGGCCCTCCTCTTCTGCATCAGCTCCTGCCCCAGTAACTCTGTTTTACTTTCTGCATCTTTACTGTTTCAGACCTAGGCTTCCCATTGTCATTAGCTTCTTGGCATCGCATCAACCCTTGCTTTGTCCCTTACCTTGACAATACCTCCGTAAGTAATTCCTTCATTGACAACACTTCATTAGCACCATTGGAAGCAAATTCTATTTTTGCTGATAAAGGCTAAGAAAAACTTGAGTGAAACCTAAAATGTAAGTAATATTGAGGTGTGTGAAAATCTAATTCTGTTTAATCATACCTCAATTTTTGTTCACAACTTATCTTATTACTCTCCGAAGAAAAGCACTGACTCAATTTTGGGTAACTCACTGACTCATTGTTAATTCTGATCTTTCCCAAACGTTATTATAATGTTCAGTAGTGAGAGGTCTAACTAAATAGGAAAGCACCTGTTCATTTCAGAGGACTCAGAGAAAACATACTGGATGTTCTTTATGGATTATTTTATGCAAAAGTACCTTCCATAAAATACAAAACCTGCTTCTGATTTTGGCCTTGATCATTCATTTATTTGAACACATTTAGACATTTCCTACTTTTAAATTTAAGAAACAAACATATCAAAAGGAAAAAAGAAACTAAATATTTTACCCAATGTTAATTTAAAAAATTGCTCTATTCTGATTATAACCTAAGTTTTTAAAAGACTTGAGAGAATACAAAATAAATCGTACGTTCATAATAGTATTTTAGACAGGTAGAACTAAAGCTAGGGGGTTCCTGGGACCGTGGGGCAGCATAAGTGGTCGATATGGTGATACCCAGGGGAAAGGAAGCTGGAGTACACCAGAAATAAATGATAGATGTCACATGACTACAACCTGAGAGGTGGCCAGTCTTGCTCATGAACACCTGGCCACCTCTCAGGAGGCTTCTTATCTTCTTCTCTCAGCTTCTTATCTTCTTTACGTTGTAAGTATAGCAGTTGACTGGATCTATTGAACAAGGACTTAAATAATTTTTCTCAGGACTCGAGATTTTAAGGGTTGGAAAAGCAACCAGGACAAGTAGTATAAAGACTGTTTGGTTCCTTAGGAAGTGCAAGGTCATAGCCAGTGTGTAGGAAACAGGTTCCAGCTACTCTTAAATTCACAGTTAGAAAACCAGCCAGAAGACTGTAGATCATATGTTTCTGGATTCCAGACTTCCGTAACTCAGTTTACATTATTGGGAACTTTGAAAAATAAAGTCTTATTATCACAACTGCTAAAATGTCATCTTCCACAGCATTTTGCTAGGAAACAGGGTGACATAACCAGTTCATGAGGGCCCTTCACTGTGCTTTTTTATACAGTCTTTGATACCAGGGCCTAAGATGTTAGATGTTTTTATTGTATATCAAATGAGGATTCTTGGGACACTCTTTGTATACTTTGTATTTAACGATTCAAGGCAGAAACCTATGGTTTTTATGTTTATTCAATCAATCTGTTTCAGCTTCTCTAGTGAAAGCAAGAATATTTGCAACTTCACTTACACTCACTCATTCATGCACCAACCCAATTATTTACTTTATTTTAATAAACTTTTCTTGAGTGCATAATACATGTCATTAACTATACTAGAAAACACACCAATAGGTTAGTCCTAGGTGGGGTGTCTAGCTTTGAAGAGTTCAGATTTTTATGTGTGAGTAAATAAATTGTACAACTGGGAATATGTCCAATAGGAGAGATATGAACTGAGTATGCAGATGAGGGGAGCGGCTAATACTCCCTGGAAGACATTAAGAAAGACTTTAGGGACGATGATAGTGGCATGCGATTTTTAAAAATGAATAGGCATTCTCCGATGTAAAGTGAGAAAAGAACATGCCAGTTCTCTTCAACCTTTTGCAAAACTAGGTGTATAAGCAACCTCTTATCCTTGCTCCTAAAACAAGCATGGTAGGTGCAAAGGTTTGAAGGCAGGAAAGAGCAGTCTTTTCCTTGTACCTTTAGTGCTCTTACTTCAAGGAAACACTCATCACCTCCGAGACTGTCATGTTACCTTAGAGAGAGAAGTGGCAATGCTTCCTGGGGAAGACTGTTTCACTATCTCTTCCGAAAAGATCCAATTCAAAATGTCTCTCTAGAAATTTATATTGGCCCAGTGATTCAAATAGTTGGAATAAAGAATTTCTTTCCATTACTTATAAGGTGTTTAAATTTGATTTAAAAAGAGAAGATACAACAGTTCCCTAACTGTTGGGATATTGAATATTCCCAACATAAAGAAATCATAAATGTTTGAGATGATGGTTCTGCTAAATACACCAATCTGATCTTTATATATGTATTAAAACATCACTATGGACTCCATAAACATGTATAATTATTATGTGTCAATTTTAAAAATAAAATAAAGTATAAGAAAATGATTAGAAAAGACTAGTGTTTCCCAACCTTGGCTTCACATTAGAATTACCTGGGGAGCTGTCAAAAAATACCAGAGCCCAGCACCCACTGTAGATAAATTATATCAGAATCCCTAAGTAGGGGGCCCAGACTCTGGTAATTATTTTCTACTCTTCAATT
Organism: Pongo abelii; assembly: GCF_028885655.2. Lineage (NCBI taxonomy): Eukaryota > Metazoa > Chordata > Mammalia > Primates > Hominidae > Pongo > Pongo abelii. The sequence continues at coordinate 167,043,020 of NC_071985.2, forward strand.
CTAAAGGATAGCCAGGGTTTAGAACCACTGAAGTAAATAATATTCACCTTCTCTTTTTGCTCTAACCTTTTGTCATTCCAACTGAGTAAGAAACTAGAGACAAATTCCCATCTTTGCAGTGCTGTGAGGATTTTAAGTTTAGTGTGTTTTAAACTACTCATTGGGCAAAACCACTAGGGCATGAAACAAATGATATCTACTATGAGGCAGCTGTGCGCAAATAAGCTACATGAGGCCATTGCTGATCAATGTTTTAATAAGGTCAAGCTAGAGACAAGCAGTGCCAGCAGTACCACCAGCTACCAGGCTATGTTGTATTTGGAATTGCTGCAGAGACACCGACATGCTTGATTTACCACTCAGAAAAAGGACTCTTCTGGAACATGAGGATCCATACTAATAAGCATGTTCTTCACTGCACTAAAGAGGGATGTGAAAGAGCGCACAACGAATTGTATTAAAATGGTCAAAAACTTTAAATAATAATGCATTTCATTTGGATTTGCAATACTTAATGCAATACAGATACTGAAAGCTTCTTTTTAGAAAACTAACACAAATTAATCATTGCTTTTCGTAGAATTTTAGCATTGAAGGGTCTTTGAAGGTCAGCTTGCCTAGCATCCTACCTAATTTCTACCAAAGGCTGAAATTCCGCTCTAGCATACCTTACAACAATTTTCAATCCTCTGCTTTACACTTTATTTCATAGCTGAACTTTTAGGGCTTCCAAATGTCACCAATTTCACTATAATCTCTATTTGTTGGGAAGCTCTTTGGTAAACTTGAACAAAATTTCCTTCTTCTTCAACATTTTTTCTTCTTCCTAATTTACTTTAAGTCATGCAGAAAAAGCCTAATTTCCTCTACCATCTGAGAGCATTCTGAATTCTTTTAAGAGAGTTATACAGAATCCCCAAGTTGTCTCCCTGAGTATCTTTCATAGTAATCTCCTATAAACCCTCCATGATGCTAATGAAATAAAGTGCCATTTTTATTTAGGTGCCATAGTTACCACTGTTTACAAGATTAGCACCAATGAGTTTATTTGTAGAGGAACAATTGCATTTTGTAAAGAAACCCAGAATAGCTCCTGCTTTTCATTTTAACTAAGGTATTTCAGTGTTCGGATTTGCTTGCTTAGTCAGAATCTCTTTTCCTCTTTTTCCTGGCTCGGGATATAGAATATCAGCAATGTTTAAATGCTAAGATGGCTAAAGTATTCAACCTTTTGCAAAACTAGATGTATAAGCAACCTCTTATCCTTGCTCCTAAAACAAGCAAAGATCAATTTGAGAAATCAAGTATGATCAATTTTAATTTGCTTCTTTATGAACCTCACAATTATGTCCCTCTCTCCCTGGAGATAATTAAGAACTTCTTTTTATTATTTTTTATTTTACTTTAAGTTCTGCGATACATGTGCAGAATGTGCAGGTTTGTTACATAGGTATACATGTGCCATGGTGGTTTGCTACACCTATCAACCCATCATCTAGGTTTTAACCCCCGCATGCATTAGGTATTTGTCCTAATGCTCTCCCTCCCCTTGCTCTCCATCCCCGGACAGGCCTGGTGTGTGATAAAACAGTTATTTGTAAGCAGTAAGAGAACACTGAAAATCTCTCCTTTTTCCTAACACAAAGCTCATGATTTCCTTTAGTATATCAGTTTAAATAAAATAATATTCAACAGATTAGATGGTAATAATATTAACCTTTATCAATTTTACACAATGAGTGTAGCTCATAGAACTTCAATAAAGTCTTGAAACAAAAGAAAAATATCTTATAATTGGACAAAGGCTTAGAGACTTTATGATTCAATCTTCTTTCTCTGTATCCATTTTATAGGTGATCTTTTTGCCTTTCTCCAGCCTGTCCTTCATGAAACCGAGAAGTCTTTACTCTTAGTGGAAAGATAGTCTGAACTCATATCCAGACATCAGACCTTTGGTTTCTTCTTTAGAAAGCATGGGCATTTGGATAACCACTTTCCTGTGTTCTAATAACAGTATTACAGGGAAAATAATAAATGTTATATTGCCAATCAGTTTTCAGTTATTATCTACTCTGAAGACAGTGTGAAGTCACATTATTTAATCCTTCTTATACAATGCTTCCCTTCCATTCAAATTAAGGTTAAAATCTGTCATCCTCCTGAGTTCATGTTTCTTGCTAAAGACCACATGTAATCTTTATCTGGTGAATAAACAGGCTGTCTTTCTCATTTTCAAAGAACATGTTCTAGAGATTCCCTGAAAAAGGACAAAGAACATAGTTATTGCTGACAGAATAAATATGCTGCCCACTCTTCTTTCTCAATTTTATCCACTTCTTTTGATGACATTCGATGGCATTCTAATCATTTTCTTGTATGTATTACACCTATTTTTCACTCTCTTTACAAGAAAGATAGCCCCACTGAAACACCAGACTCAGGAAGAAGAGAAGGACCAAGCAGGAGTGGCTTCACAAGGCAGGAGACACTGACCTCACACTTAATATTTAAGAATCCAAACATGGTTCCCTGTATTTTCCTACAATTGGAATAACTAACTTAACACCTAAAACAGCACTGTCCAACCGAAATACGTGACTCACAGAAACAAAGCACACTTAGAATTATAAATTTTTTAGTAGCTATGTTTTTAAACAAGTAAAAAGAAATGGGCAATACTAACTTTAATAACATATCTTACTTAGCCAAATATATCAAAATATTACAATTTCAGCATGTAATCAATACAAAGTGTGTTATGATACATTTTAAATGTTTTCATCTTATACTAAATCTTCAAAATCCAGTGTGTATTTTACACGTGTAACTGGTTACACGTGTAACCAGTTTGGACATAATCTAAGCATTCAATATTCACATGTCTGGCTAATGACTACCACATTGGAAAGCATATAAAGAGTGCTACATTTTTCTGAATGTTCCTTTAAGGAAAAAACAGGTATTGTACTATGTATTTTAAATATGGGAAGAATTTTACAGCAAGTAAAAACTCCTTGATATTTTGGTCTTATGTATTTTTCTTTCTACTTTTTGCACAATACCGAAAGAGTTAGTAATAGTCAAGAACATTTGATAAAGAGTCTGTGTTCACTAGCCCTACAAAATTTAATCCTGAAGCTTCACAACTCAGTGACAAATGAAGCCAGATTGAAAACCACAAGATATGAATTGTTGCCTGAAGTCCCTTCTGAAACAAATAAGAGCTGTTAACATTCAGGGAGCATGCTATGCTACAGTAGTTAAAGAACAAATCTTTACATATATGTCATTTATAATTTAATTTTCACAGAATGATTTACTTAAAAACTGTTTTTGAAGTCAGGGTTGGATTCCAAATGTGTATAGATTTGGAATTCTAACTGAGCTTTTTCCTTGGTTACTGCCATTTTGGCCAGAATTGTTTTAAATTCTCAGGGGTTCCACTGTAAGAGGTATCTTAAAAACAATGTGATATAGCCAAAGAAAACAAGCTCTCTTTTGATCCCATGTTATATGAGAAAATATTAAGATACCTGAATATATATGTGATATGATTTTGCTCTGTGTCCTCACCCAAATTTCATCATGTGGCCTCCATAATTCCCACGTTAGGGGAGAGACCCAGTGGGAGGTTATTGAATCATGGAGGCAGGTCTTTTCTGCATTATTCTCATGATAATGAATAAGTCTCACAAGATCTGATGGTTTTAAAAATGAGAGTTTCCCTGCACAAGCTCTCTGCCAACTGCCATTCATGTGAGATGTGACTTAATGTGCCTTTCACCTACCTCCATGATTGTGAGGCCTCCCCAGCCATGTGGAACTGTAAGTCCAATAAACTTCTTCCTTTTGTAAATTGACCAGTCTCCAGTATGTCTTTATCAGCAGCATGAAAACAGACTAATACAGCAAATTGGTGCCAGTAGAGTGGGGGGCTGCTGAAAAGATACCTGAAAATGTGGAAGCGACTTTGGAACTGGGTAACAGGCAGAGGTTGGAACAGTTTGGTGGGCTCAGAAGAAGACAGGAAAATGTGGGAAGGCTCGGAACTTCCTAGAGACTTGTTGAATGGCTTTGAGGAAAGTGATACGAACAGTAAGGTCCAGGCTGAGGTGGTCTCAGATGGAAATGAGGAACCTGTTGGGAACTGGAGCAAAGGTGACTCTTGTTATGTTTTAGCAAAGAGACTGGTGGCATTTTGCCTCTGCCCTAGAGATTTGTGGAACTTTGAATTTGAGAGGCATGATTGAGGGTATACGGTGGAAAAAATTTCTAAGCAGCAAAACATTCAAGAGGTGACTTGGGTGCTGTTAAAGGCATTCAGTTTTATAAGAGATGCAGAGCACAAGAGTTCAAAAAATTTGCAGCTTGACAATGTGAGAGAAAAGAAAATCCCATATTCTGAGGAGAAATTCAAGCCAGCTACAAAAATTTGTGTAAGTAATGAGGAGTCAAATGTTAATCCCCAAGACAATGGAAGAAATGGCTCCAGGGCATTTCAAAGATCTTCATGGCAGCCCCTCCCCCTCCTTTACTGGAGGTCTAGGGGGTAAAAATGGTTTCATGGCCTGGGCCCAGGCCCCCTGTGCTGTGTGCAGCCTAGGCTTGGTTCCCTGCATCCCAGCCTCTCCAGCCATGACTAAAAGGGGCCAAGGTACAGCTCAGGCCATGGCTTCAGAGGGTGCAAGTCCTAAGCCTTGGTAGCTTCCACATGGTATTGGGCCTGCAGGTGCACAGACATCAATAATTGAGGTTTGGGAACCTCTGCTTAGACTTCAGAGGATATATGGAAATGCCTGCATGCCCAGGCAAAAGTTTGCTGCAGGAGCAGGGCCCTCATGGAGAACCTCTGCTAGGCCAGTGTAGAAGGGAAATGTGTGGTCAGAGCCCCCACACAGAGTCCCTACTGGGGCACTGTCTGTTGGAGCTGTGAGAAGAGGGACACCATCCTCTCGACAATAGAGTGGTAGAACAACTGACAGCTTGCACCATGCACCTGGAAAAGCCACAGACACTCAATACTAACCCATGAAAGCAGCTGGGAGGAAGGCTGCACTCTGCAAAGCCAGAAGAATGGAGCTGCCCAATACCATGGGAACCCACCTCTTCCATCAGCATGACCTGGATGTGAGACATGAAGTCAAAGGAGATCATTTGGGAGCTTTAAGATTTGACTCCCCTGCTGGATTTCAGACTTGCATGGGGCCTGTAGCCCCTTTGTTTTGGCCAATTTCTCCCATTATGAATGGCTGTATTTACCCAATAGCTGTACCCCCATTGTGTCTAGGAAGTAACTAGCTTGCTTTTGATTTTACAGGCTTATAGGTGAAAGGAACTTGCCTTGTCTCAGATGAGACTTTGGACTGTGGACTTCTGAGTTAATGCTGAAATGAGTTGACTTTGGGGGACTGTTGGGAAGAGATGATTGATTTTGAAATGTGAAGACATGAGATTTGGGAAGGGCCAGGGGCAGAGTGATATGGTTTGGTGTTGTGTCCCCCCTCAAATTTCATCTTATAGCTCCCATAATTCCCATATGTTGTAGGAGGGACCCAGTGGGAAATAACTGAATCATGGGAGCACATCTCTCCCTTGCTGTTCTGGTGACAGTTAATAAGTTTCACAAGATCTGATGGTTTTAAAAATGGGAGTTTCCCTGCACAAGGTCTCTCTTTGCCTGCTGCCATCCATGTAAGACGTGACTTGCTCCTCCTTGCCTTTCACCTTCCCCCAGTGATTGTGAAGCCTCCCAGCCATGTGGAACTGTAAATCCAATAAACCTCTTTCTTTTGTAATTGCCCAGTCTCATGTATGTCTTTATCAGCAGCATGAAAATGAACTGATATAATATGTATTAGCCTCAAAAAGGCTTCCATTCTTTAAAAATTGTTTATGTCATCATACTGTTGGAACAGTGCTAACTGCAAACCAAGAAAGAAAGAGGCCCTTATCCAAGAACTCTTTTAGTACAATACTCTTTTAGTATTTCCTCCTTTTTAGTACAATCTAAAAATGAGAAAAAATGGCAGAACTAGTAATGACTAATTTTGCAATAATGTAGTAAGGGTGGGAAACATGTCTATTATTATTTACAGCATATCCAGCACTTAGCACTTGGTGTATACTAAGTGCTCAGTAAATATCCATTGAAATAAGGAAAGAGTTCCCTCTATGCAAATTCATGGTGCACCAAACTGGGGACTTCTATAAATAAATTTGTCTTGGGTAGGGGATGATAATTTAAGCTTATATTACTACAGAGTACGCTAGACATGAATATACATACATTCAAAACAATGAAAATATATTTATTTCCTTCAATACTATATGAAATGTACACATGTATTAGTTTTTATTGCTGCCATCATAAATTACTGCAAAGTTAGTGACTTAAACAACACAAATGTATTCTCTTACATTTATGGAGGTCAGAAATATGACACAGGTTTCACTGGGGAAAAGTCAAGGTGTCAGCAGGGCTATGTTCCTTTCTGGAGACCCTAAGGGAGAATCTACTTCCTTACCTTTTCCAGCTTCCAAACATGACCTGCATTTCTTGACTCATGATCACATTCCTCCATCATCAAAGCCATCAATATTGTATCTCTCTGATGATTCTTCTATAGTCACATCTCTCTTTAACCACAGCCAGGAAAGGCATAAAAGTTCTTCCACTTTTAAAGATTCATGTGATTAGACTGATCACAATCATATAACCCATCTCAAGCTCCATATCTTTAATCACATCCACAAAGTTTCTTCCCAAGTAAGGATATAGATAGATAGATAGATAGATAGATAGATAGATAGATAGATAGATAGATAGATAGATAAATAGATAGAGATAGAGATATAAAATTTCCTTGCTTTCTCCATGTCTAGATGCTGCCTTCATTCTTTGGCTCCTGGCCACCTTCCTCCACCTTCAAAGCAATTAGCATTGCATGTCTCTGACCATTCTTCCACAGTCACATACCCTTCTGACCACAGCCAGGAAAGGCAATTTTACACACATCTCTCTCTCATTCCCTTTCTCTCCTTCCAACCCCCATAACTTCTGTAATAGAGAAAAGGTCTGAAAGAAAATAAATTGCATGCAAATAACAATTGAAATTAAAATGAAACATTTCATCTATTTTTCCCAACTATTTCTTATTGCCTCCAGAGGCCCCATTAGCCTGAAAAGCACTGTTCAATAAGTAAATTTTTAAAAAGTTAGTAGCATAAATAAAGTAAGCATCACCTACATACCTGACTATAAGATATATTCAGATAATGAAGTTAAATCAATCATGGGAAAAATATAAATTTTGTTCTAGGGAAGTGTAGCCAGAAAATATTACACATATTGGTATTTACCAAAAGTGGTAGTTCTGTTGAAATATGAATGTAAACAATATTGAACAATATTGAACATTTCTGATAGTTACTTTTTGTAGACAAAACAAGTAATCACAAACCCTCTGTCTACCTCAATCTAACATCTAACATATCAACATGCTTAAATGAAAAATTTTTTCAGAGTGTGCTATATTTATATTTCAAAATTTTATCTACTGTTAACATTAATATTTCTAATGCATCATTTTTGATGAAAAAGTATGCTTTTAAATTAAAATACCTGGCATTCTTAAACATTTAGTACTGAAGCACTGGGGAAAAGCATCTACATAAATCTCAATCCAGACAAACAAGGAGTTGCTATAGAAGGAAAGAGTGGGATGAGTTTAAAAATAATTTCTTATTCCTGACCTACAGTACTAACCACAGTCATCCATTCTCATGTACTTGTTATCTCATCAGAGTATTGAAAGAAGTGGAAAATCAGTTGCTTTCATCCATGAACAGAATAACAACTCTTTAGGTAAGACTAATAATAGCTACTATGTGCCAGGCACTAAACTAGCTATTTTATTAATCCTTTATCTATTTTTATTCTTACAACAACTCTACATGGTAAGTATGGCTAGCCAAAAGATAATTGAGGCTCAAGGAAGTTAAATAAATGCTAGCCAAAAGTAACTCACTTGATAAGCGTTACACAAACATGTTCTTTACAATGCAAAGCCAACCTCCAATACAATTAAGCACCATGTGCCTCCACAATTTAAGAACACTGCCTTCAAAGACAGAGTCTAGAAATTGCATAAGTCAGCTAGTAGTTCACTCATGATTAAGTTCATGAAATAAAAAAGAAAGACTAATTTAATATTTCTTAGTTCCTAGATGTAATCTTCCTTCAAATCTAAATCAGTAAAATCAAGACGTTGATATTACTGATGCTCATCTAAATCGCATTTGCACTCTTTAAAACTCAGTTTGACTAATATCACCTCTATAAAGTTGTCCATGACAACACTAGTTTACACTGATTTCTCCCTTCTCTCAAATCTGAAGGCAGTTTTATCGGCACAATATTATAGGAAGATGTCATGAAACTAAAGAGATGTGAGGAGTTGGGATTAGGGAAACAATAACACTTTGAGAAGGAAGGGCTTATAGATAAGGAGGAACCATGACAGAAGAGGAAACTGGCAGGCATCTGTGGATGCTGAATGTATACATCATATATTTCAGACCCATCAGGGAAAGTGAAGTTGAAGTAGGGTACACATGAGAAAGATATCATTCAGGAGTGACCTATGGGAAAGGGAAGAATAAAATATCAGTCTATACTACAAGTCTATAGTAACTTATGGAAAATAGGGAATAGGCTTTTGGGAGAAACTGAAGTGTAAGAAAAATTAAACAGCCAGTTGTCAAATGAGACGAAGCCAATTAGGAATCAAAGCATGAGATCTACTCTCCTAACAACTTTTAAAGAGCACAAGATACAGGCACTATGTTGAACAGATATCTAGAACTTACTAAAAGGTGCAGGCATAAGAAAACTTTTGGAGGTGATAAATATGTTTTTTACCTTGGTTATAGTGACTGTTACATGGGTGTATGCATATGTCCAAATTGTATACCTAAAATATGTGCTTTTTTGCTATCAATTATCCCCCAATAAAGCTGTTTACAAAAGAATCATGACAAATATCTGAATGCATGTTCCTGTCTAACTAAATGTATTAGGCTTTGGTATATGATTACCTATCCAAACATGTTATATGTTAGTAATCTATGATCACTTTTTGTGATATATTTGTATTAAAATACAAATCACGGCAACATGATGGAAATATAAAAGCACAAGCTTCAGAGTCACTCAATGAGGGTTCAAACCCTGGATCCACTGCCTTCTGCATGAGAAACAGAAGAGCTAGGTGCTTAAGAGTGTAGGTCCTTGAGCACACAACCTGGATTTAGGCTGACCAACTGTTCCACTTACCTGAGATTGTTATGGTGTGAGCACTAAAACCCTGTGTCCTGGGAAACTCCTCAGTCTTGAGCAAACCAGGATAGTTGGTCATCCTACCTAGGCTGCATCCAATTCCTTTTATTATTATTATTATTATTATTTTTAATTGAGATGGAGTTTCTTTCTTGTCACCCAGGCTGGAGTACAGTGGCAAAATCTCAGCTCACTGCAACTTCTGCCTCCTGGGTTCAAGCAATTCTCCTGCCTCAACCTCCCAAGTAGCTGGGATTACAGGCACCCGCCACCACCCCCGGCCAATTTTTTGTATTTTAGTGGAGATGGGGTTTCACCATGTTGGTCAGGCTGATCTCAAACTCCTAACCTCAGGTGATCCCGCCTGCCTCGGCCTCCCAAAGTGCTGGGATTACAGGAGTAAGCCACCGCGCCCAGCCCCCATTCCTAACATTCACCGACTGTGTGACCTTGGCCACGTTACTCTATCTCTGTGTTTCAGTGTACTCAACTATAAAATGCCATCGATAATAACGGTACCAACTTCAGCTGGGTTGTTCAAAGAAATAGTTAATACACATAAAGCTCCTAGAACATGTCTGGGACATGATAAACAGAACGTGTAAGCCAGTGGTTATCAGAACTTAAACTTGCAGATTCTTAGATTCCTTATTGGAAAATGGAGAAGATAATATTTACTTCATAGATTGAGGCTTAAATTAAGTGAGATTATTACATAACTTTCTTTTCTAATGTCTGAATATAAAAACGTATAATTTATTCAACAAACATTTAATATACATACGTAAAAGCATTTTGTACACACTAATGAGTTATAAAATATTGTTAAGGCATTTCAGGAAAGATAAATGGATCTCAACTACTTAAATACCTGCTTAGATATGAGATAACTGCAGAATATATTCAGGCCATATACTGTAGAAAATGTTTAGCAGTAAATACACTGTCTCCCACATAGAAAGACTAAAATGGGCTCAGAAATAATACACTTTTCTACACTATAAAACTCCTAATGACACTTTATTACATCTAATGCCTAAGAAATATTGAATACATTTTTTTGTGCTCATGGGAGGAAGGTACAAATGTGTAGTCTTGAATGTAAAATGAAGAAGCTGCCCATCAGCCTGCCTCCTGGATTCTCAGAGGAAACCTGGGTAACATTCACTTCATCTGGGAAAACCGCTAGTGTCATGAGGTTCAGAAAACACCCTCTTATTTGATAAATTTTAAGCACAGTTACAAGTTGACAGAATTACAGGAGTTATAGGTGCTCTCTCTATACCATACCACCCTACACACATCACACTCCTAATCATTTCTCGGAAAGGATTTCACAGTTCTGGGAAACAGCTGTGGCTTACGAATATGAGGAAGCAAATTAGGTTAAAGAAACAGAGGAGGAAAGAAAGAGAGAAGAAAGGCCAAAAAAAAAAAAAATCTGTCCCTGAACACAGAAAGCTAAAGGAGTAGTAGGCCTTCTTGTGTTCTAAGCCCTGGCATGGCCTTGAAAGAGTCCTCTTAGCCCTCTAGGCTCCAGCTCTGTTATCTGTACAAGTGGGTTTGATGCGATCTCTAGGGTCTCCTGAAACCCTATCATCATAAATATTTTCTTAAAATTCCTTAGTCACTAAGATTCTGCATATAAAACATGAGCTAACCATTTTTGCAAGCATTTTTAGCTTTCTTTGTGAGTTTTTAAAGGATAGTACAGGTAATCTGAAGCTATGCATACATGTGAAAACTGATTTTAAAAGTAAAACTTTATGGACATTTCAAATGGAAGATATTTATCCATATGATACTTTACTTGCAATAGTAAAGTACATGATGCCAGTTGTGTTCTCTAGAAATCAGACTGTGAATTGGAGTTTAGCATGCAGGATGTTTATTAAGAACTGTCTTGTTGGACTCAACAACATGAAAGGGATGAGGAAGAAGCAGGACTGGCAGAAGAAAAGCTGAGCTTCAAAGCAGGCCCCACCACCACCTTGGTAAACCCAACAGAACCTCAGAAGATGGCCATACCTTTATACCCCAACCTTCATCAGCTATGAAAGTAGGCTGCCCTAAGGAGTGAATAGTTTGACTTTGGATAAAAAGGCAAGAGCTGGGAAGTGTTTCTTTTAAGAGGTATCTGGATGCTACATCACCTTGTCTACCACAATACATGAGTGATAATAATCTATAAGTAAACATTTCCAGAAAACATATCAAATGTTATAGAAAAACATTATATCTTCTACTCTTGACATAAAATTCTGGTTGGCAATTTATCCGAATCAGCAAATAACCAAATAATATCAACCATATTTGAGATATTTTTGAAGGTCAAAAGTAGCATTTTAATAGGATCTATTCATTCACTTTGTAAACTGTCATCTAATTATATATTTATGTATATATAATAAATGTTTTCTACCTCTGTTTACAGTCTTCAAACATGAACAAATTATTCTTTTTCAGCAAGAGGAATAAAGGAAAAGAAATCTTCTCTTTTCTCTTCATTCTGAAATACTAAAATGAATAATTTATATTCCCAGATTCCATTCCCTAATCTTTCCCCCAAAATAGAAATGTTCACTCCATGGAGCAGAGTTTGAATTTGGTTCTCTCCTATACTGACCCAATAATCATGAGGTTGCTATTAGTTTCTCTATTTTAAGGTGAGGTCAAGTGACTTGTCACAGATTCTAATACTCATTATTCAAATACATTTTCTATCACAATCTTCAATACTTTTACTTATTTTGTTTTCTTTCAAATTTAATTTAAAATTAAAAAAATTTATTATTATTAAACTTTAAGTTTTAGGGTACATGTGCACAATGTGCAGGTTTGTTACATATGTATACATGTGCCATAAGAGAGACTTCAGGATACAAAAAGTTGTTCCAAAGGCAAAAACATACATATACTTTAGAAGAAAATTTAACTTTTAAAAACAAAAAGTCATCATTTCTTTGTACCCACCCAAGTGGTGATCCAGTGTTTTACATTTGCATTGGGAATTTTCTGTGTCTAGATTCCCCACTCTGCCTCAGGCTGTTCTTTTCTTCATTCAGTCCTCCCTGTGTAGTTTCTTTATTCTCATTTCATGGCACCTCTTCCTCCCATTGCTTTTCCCCTCCTCATTTTTCCATCTGTCCTTTGGATGTCCATGACAGGGGCAGCATTTGTTTCTATAGTAACAATGATGCTCCTTCACGGATCTCCAATACCTCGATGTCCTAACACTGCCATTCAGGATACGCTCCCTTTCATCATTTTTAGTCAGACAGGAAAAACTGAAGGAATTCTTTTTAACAAAGGTGTATCCCAGAACAGAATCAACGTTACATGTTTTCTTGGCCCTGTTAAGTATGCTGCACATCTGGAGGCATTGCTTTTAAAGTAGAGCATGGCTTTGCAATACAAGATTAACATTCTTCCCAAAGTCTATAGGGCATTGTGAATATCATACATTAGTAGGTAAATTTAAATGAAATACTTTATGTATGTAGGGGTGTGTGTGTGCATACATATAAAATCACTAAATATATATGGAGAAATCAACACTGTCCATTATACTTTCTTAGAATTTATTAGGTTCTCACAAAGTTGAGCCAAGAGGCCACTGCTTTGTTTTCCAAATGTCCCAAATTCTATTTCTGCTAAATGATGTCACTAATGTCATGGTTACAACAATACTGCACAGAGCCTCCTTCCTGCCACTGGCCACTGATACAATAGATCATTTAAGCAGCTGAGTCATTAGTAAAAACAATAGATTTTTCTACTGATACTCAATTGAACATATATTTCCAATTGAACATAGAATTCATGGAAACAAATTTTAAAGTTTCCTCACATTATATTAGACAACAATGTATATCCTGTATTCTTTAATTTGTTGAGGACATAATCTGCCTCCATAAATCCATATGCTGAATCTCTGAATCAAAGAAACCTAGGGAAAAGGGACTTTTTGTTGACTATGTCCCAAAACTACTTTCTTTTTGAATTATTCTTCTAGAAATAGTTTTAAATGTATTATTTATTTGTGTGGAGTTTTCACACTACTTTAATTCCTAGCAGTTGTGTGGGAAACATAAATACATTTTTTTCATCTCTAAAGCAAAAGGTAACCCAGGATCCAATTCATAGTTATACAAAATTAAAGTGAAAGGCATTTTGAGGATGTACACAGTGGCTGAAATGCTGAAATTAAGTTCTTGGCATTACCGGTATCCAGCCCCACCTTGCTGCCTTCCATATTTATACATTCAGGAAGCCCCATACCACACTGCAAATGGGCATATCACTTCATTTCCTGCTCTATTCTCTTGAAGGATTATTTAGGAAATCCATGCATATGTGGCCCAGTTTTAGAAAATATCATGTCAGCATACTAATTTTAATACAAATAAGTTACATGTTAATTACATGAGTTTTCATGTTTTTAAATATTAAACGTAGGTCTAGTTGAAAAACCTCCAGAAATAGCTGGGTCTCTTACTTAGATACTCTCTTCAGCACCCTCTATTATTTGGTGAGGCATCCTAAGAAGGTATTTTTGTTACTCAAACCATACTACTCCTGTTTTAAAGCCCGTCAGCTGGCAATACTAACACAGACACCACACTCCCACTCTTTTCCCTCTGCCAACAACCAGGCATGGGAAATGTATGAAATCCATGAGGGTAACTGACCTGACAGTTGTAACATTCAGAGATTGTAGCTTTTCCATTCACAATATCTGAAATGAATTTTAGATGATGCTATTTAAAGCAGCACCTCAATTTTACATGTGAAGAAACTGAGGCAAAGAGTAGTGACTTTGTCATGATTAGGATTCAGGTTCACAATAGAATTTAGAGTAGAGCCTAATCGCCTTATTCTAGGCTTATGATCTTTCCACTCTCAGAATAACAATTAATAAATATTTAAAAGTTAACTCAAAGATAAGATACAGAGATGTACTAGATGTAAAAGCACCAAGTTCCGGGGGCCAATGCATTACTGGATAAATCATAGTAGATAGATTGACTAAAGATGGAGAGCTAATTCATTAAGCATTTCTTCCCATCTCCGCAACAATGGAACTTAAAAATGGAGGTGTCTACACTTACCTCTTCACTTCATCCATTACTCACTTACTGATAAGAGTGGACTTCTTGTGTGTCCTCTGACCTATCAGTGAAAAGGAAGTGATCTCAAGTAGCCTCCCAAACAAAAATATTTAGATATTTTCAAAGATATTATCAGTTATAAAACATCTGACAATGAAGAGTAATGGACTGTAAATCAGAAGACTCTATTCCAGCATCTCCACTGCTCCTTGACTATGTGCCCTTGAGCAAGTCAACTCTACTTGGCCCCAGCATCCACAACTATAAAATAAAGGAGCTAGATTAGACAATTACAAAATGCCCATGAGTTCCGTGGTTTATTTCTCCTAGACTACTTTCTTTGTAGCGTAAATCATGTTTAGCATGAAAGTTACACCTTCCAGATAATTATTTTAAAGCATATTGAATGCCATATTTACATTGCTGTATTCTCCAAAATCAAATAATATCTGGTCAAGATTTTTCACCAGCATCCCCAAGTCATAAAAGGATATGATCGTGGGAGCCTGTTTTATTGACTGCAAGAAAAGATGATTCATTATTATGTAGGACAGTGGAGTTGATTGCTCCTTAGCTGTCAGGAAATGGCTCATCTACAAGCCTTGGAGTATGGGGGTGGTGCAAAAGGAAAAGTTTACTCATAAATACAAGTGATGCCTGGATAATGGAAGTTTAGTGATCAAAAGCCAAAGGAAGTGATAATGGCAGTCACCCAAACATTGCGTTCAGAGGCTAGTACAAGAGGTACAGCAATGAGAGAACCATGAGCTTTCTGCTTAAGTGAAGTGACAAGTTACTGCGAGGCAACACATACAAGAGGATACTGGAAGCAAGTCTGAAAATGTCAATGGTCTGCCAAGGACAAACTGTAGATGCCATCCAAAGAAAGAACGTGTATGCATGCCCTGTGGAAATGATTCGTCTGTCACTTAACAGCCGTTAGCTCTTCATACTCACAGATGGCCATCACCAGTATTAACAAGACACAAGTGCTAAGTAAACAAGCAACACTTCCCTTGTCAGGACAGGACAACTAATGTTGGGGTGAAATTTATTTAATTGCATTTATGAACTGCTTCTTCAAAGGGTCTGAACTTATACCACAAAAGTAGGAAAGGCCAAAGTCTTAGCACAGTCAATTATGGTCATGTTCAGTGAAAGCTCAAGGTAACAGATAGAAAGGATATTGCCCCATCATCTTCACAGACCATCCATATAGTCTTGGAGTTATGAGTCTAAAGCATGAAAAACTATATGGAACTTTCTGCCACCTCTAAAATATTTAATTCAGCTCTACACTTACTGGGCATAATAAATTATCTCAGAACATCCATATGGAACACACTGAGCAACACTGGGCTGGAGCTCAGCATACCTGGTATAGTAGCTAGGAATAAAGTTTGGAAATCTGACTGACTCAGTTGTACAGGGACTTCTAGGCTAGTCTAAGGAAAACTATGTTTCCTTCTCTTTGGATAACAACAATAACAACCACCTATATAACGCTTATTTAAAGTGCCAGGCATTGTTTCTAAGATATTTTCATATATTAACACCTATAATCTACTCAATAACCCAGTAAGGTAGGTGTCATTTTATGCCTATTTAACAGATGAAGAAACTGAGGCAAATAAAGGTTAAGTATAATATAACCAGTAAGCAGCCTGGAGTCCAACTAAATCAGTCAAACTCCATGGTTCCTGCATTAATCCCTATGCTGGGCTGTCTCTCAAAGGAAGAACAGAAAGCTTAAAAGATGGCATGTTTCACCAGTCTTGCCACATTTCTCATAGGAATCACTGGTTGTCTTAAAAAATATCAAGAAAATCACAGGAATTAATGCTCTAATATTTGCTATTCTTTAAATAAAACAATTTATAAAATTCTATTTATTCTTAGTTTTGCTATCTTGTTTCTGTGCATAGATATCAAATAGATAAAAATCTAATTAAAGTTCAGAAAAGTTTATCTGCATTGATTAATTATAGATTTCAAGATTTTTGGTTCTTAAAGAGTATGCTAGAGCCCATTGTATCTGAATATTGGAGGATATTCTCCTTACTATTAATGATTACAGTCATTATTCCACTCTTAAAGCCAAAAACATGTAATTCCCAATAATTCAGAGTCTTCTTGGTTTAAAATGGAAAATATTTTATGCAGATAAGAAATAACAAGTGCTGACTTTCGCCAGACATGATTGCTTAATTTACCACCAGGAACAAAGGTTCTGGGATGTATCTTGCTCGCTCCTGATTCTCTTTGAATTCTGATTTCATCTCTATCATATTTCTTCACGTTGGGAGATATTAGAATGAGTACAGATAGTTTTGGAATATGGCTAAAGGGAAGTTGAACTGAAGAAATATTGAGTTTGTGCTTACATAAAATACATTTCTTTTTCCCAATTTTGTGACGTTTGTGGCTTGTCATTTTATTAAAGTGTGTAACCTTGTGATTTATTCTCTCATTTTTAATAAATATTTACTTTCATGCCTGCTTTTGAATTAATAATTTTACTTTCTTTTCAGGCCCCACAAAATCTGCATCTGTTCCTGCTGCTCAATGTAAACATTTAGAACTTTCCATATCATCTGCATTTAATAAATATTTCTCTAAATCTTCTCTCCTCCATCTCTATCGCTATGGACCAGTCTAAAGCTTCATCCTATCCAGCTCAAATGATGAACAATCACTTCCTAACTGGTTTTCCTGCCTCCAGTGTTGCCCCTTTCAAATACCTCCTCTGCACTGTTGCTACAGAATAATTCATCTAAAATAAACACACTCCAAAAGCACCCCATCATGTGTAAAATCAAGTCTGATTCCCTAGCATGGTCTCATTCATGGTATGGGTTCTCACCCTTACAGCCTGCTCTCCTTCCACTCCCCATCTCTCTCACGTCTATGCTCAGCCTTATTTAACTATACATGGTTCCTAGAACACAGAATTTATTTGCACATCTCTCAGCCCACTGCCTATCACGTTCATTCCCGTACTCTTAGTCAGACTCTTAATCATGTTTGGAGATTTGCTTTTCAGGAACATCTTTTCTTTGATTGAATCTCATATATATCCTTTCACAATCATCTATATATATTACATCTTTATGTCCCTGCCCCCCACTTTAACATGGGCATCTTGGGGGATGAGCATGCGTCTTAGCCATCTTTGTGTGTGTAGCACCTGAGTATCTTCCATATAATAGACACTTCATCAATGCTTCATTAACTTCCTGCTACATTCTTGAATAAAATTAGGAAGTACAAACCAGAAAAGTATTTTTGCAGGAGAAATTTCTGATAAGACTCAGTTCAGAAAGACATGCTAGAAAGAGATATTTGAGGAAACTTAGGGACTTTGATTATATTTCTAACTTTGAGTTAAGGGTGCCTTCTCTTTGGGAATCAGCATTAGCTCAGGGGAGCCAGAGGAGTTAGATTAGACTTCAAAACACAAGAAACAGACATTTGGTGACTAAGTGCTGCTTTGAGATTCTAAAATGAAGGGAGTAACCACAGAAAATTGAAAATAAAAATTGAAAAAATAATAATAAAATGAAGGGAAAGAGTCAAAGGAGAATGCTTACTTCAGCAGCACATAAACTAAGAAAAAGATAGGGGTCAAAGGAGAAAAAGATCAGTTTGTAAACAGTCATAAGTCCTGGTAAGCTCCACCTCGTGACAAAGATCATGCATTGAGCAGGAGTTTGACCTTCACCATGCAGTTGGAATGAGAATGCAGATGGATCAGATACATATAGTGGCTGGTTATTTTATTCCAGTTATAGAGGATTTAAAAATATGTCATTATTACAAATAAATGGGTAATTTTTGTTTCTGTTTTTTAAATCTAGGACCAGTTGTTACCCAAGTTTATATTTCATAAAAATTGTATCAATGGCAGTTAACAGAATAACTCAGTAGCTGATGTTTATAACAATGATCTTGGATTCTAGGAAAGGTAAAATTTTACTCATAAAATGATCACATATGGCATGGAAATGTGGATTTTAAAGGGAGATTCTTATTCAAATTTCTAAAAATAAATTATTTCTCTTACAGAGTTAACATTCAGTCTTAATTATTTGGAAAATATTATTCACATCTTATGAAGCACAAAAGAAATATAATACAAACTTGCTGGACATCTGAGTTTTAACTACCCTAATTTTCTCAAATTTCTGTGCTCATTGTGAGTCCAGAAATTTTCTCTAATTAAAGATATAGCCAATGTTTTAAACATTTACTTAAAAAAAAATATTGCTTGTGATCCCTCTGCTAAAGCAATTCAAACAAGCTGAGTTCTAAATCACTGGATAGAAACACTGCACAATCATCAAATCATTCACTACTTTTCTCTTCTAAAACATATGTCTTTTCATTCGGCCACACAAATTCAATCATGTAGAAACTTTCTCAGAGGAGTAATCAATTTTAGGCATGTAAAGATTTTTACAATATTTTTTATTAAACTATCAATATTTTAAGAATGGTTCAACCCACTCTTGGCATTTGTAAATTCATATACCTAAAAGAAATATTATAAACACCTCAAAATAGAATGTGGTATGTTTAAAAAATGTAGAGACACACCTAGGATTCGATCCTAAATTCACACCTTTTCAGTCCTTTAGAAACACATTCCGTCTCTCTGTTTCTTCAGAAGCAAAAATTAGGTTGAAATAATTCCTATCCACAGAGTTGATAAAAAATTAGATGACAAAGCACATATAATACATTTAGTATAATACTTGACAGACCTTCAGTGATTCTCAATGTCCTTCCATAACCAAGTGAGACAAACTTTTTGTTTGTTTTAGTTTCAAAATTGCATCTTTAGTCCTTACCAATCATGGTTCCTAGTTGTCTGTAATTTACAATGTTCAGCCTAATATTTTCATTTGCCTCTAGACTATTTCAAAAGAAAAACAAAATTATTTCACCATCCATGATTTACTACAGAACACAATCCTGTTGCCTGTTTGGTGTTGGTTCTCTCTGGACCCTTTGCTGACTGTTAGGTGAAACAGTTCCAAGTGTTCGTGCACTTTTAAAAAGGAGATTAAACTGGATTTCCTCCTCTCACTGCCATTAGAAATTAGTTTGCATAAGTTTGACTTTCATGGTTTCGTTGGTCTTTGGACAGAATTCCAGATTTTTAGGAAAAATAAAAGATCTCCAAGGTCCTAGGCAATGTACCAGAAACCCCCGAAAGAGCAGCTGCTCTCAGGTGGTACAATAAGAGGGTTTGGTTTCTATGTTCCCCTTAACTTTCCATATGGAAGTTATATAAGTTGAAACCACTAAGCCAGTTCAATGAAACCCAAACTGCTGAGTTCTGCACTGCTTTAAAAGAGGCCTTCTGTTTCCTAACCAGCATGAGCTTGGGAAATTTTCCATTTACTTGGAGAGCTGTCATGTAAGCTGCTCAACCAGTTTTGCTCAAAGATTCAACACAGATTGAAATAGTGAAGCAAATCCAATTAGTTAACTTCTTTATTTCACTTTTTAAAAAAAAATTATAACTGGTCAAAAATTCAAAGAGGTATTCTGTAATTTCCTTTCCTCCTTCTAAGGGCTGTAAGTAGCTATTGTTAAAAGGCTCAAACTTACTCATCTTTGTATTCCAAAAGCACTCAGTAGGCACTATAACACACAATAGGCACACAGATCCATCTGTCCCCTTTTTCCTTAATAAGACCTCCCTAAAGCTGGATTCATAGCTTTAAACTCACACATCACATTAGACTTTTTATAATCCCAGGTTTATGGAAAGAACACATGAATTTCATACAGTAAGAAACTACTTAACATAATAGACTGCACTGCAAAGAACTACACCATTGCTGAAGTACAGTTCCAATTTGATTCACTGCTTACCGGACTTATATTACTGTTGGTGTTGGAAATTTGAAAGATATTAGAGAGTCAAAAATTTTTAAGTAATACTTCATATCTATTTTTACATTAACAACAATTATATCCACTTTTGGCTAATACAAAATAGTCTTTTTAATAAAAATTTTTCTACCTTTATCAGATCAAAAACTTTTGAATGCCAGGGAAACGTCTTATTAAATCCAGACTGCTTGACTCAACACTACTGCAGCACACTGCCTTAAGGACAATATCCTTAAAAGAGAAATTATGCTTTATGGAGAGCTTGTTGTATGCTGGAAACTGGACCAAGTGCTTTCCCTATATTATCTCTTTCAAATCTCTTAATAATTTGAACTCAGTAACATTACCACTCTGTACCAGATTAGGAAAAGGGGAGTTAGGAAGGTTAAGTAACTTATCAAACTTTCAGAGGTATTAAGCAAGTAAGTAAGAATTTGAGTGCTAGTTGACTCCACTATTTTCCTCAGCTACCTCCCAGCTCTGGCAATGCCTTATACTTTCTTTTAACTTATTGTTCTACCCCTTAAATTCAATAAATAAATACCTCATTCAAAAATGTATTTCAGACACACGAACATAATTACTGCTATTATGTATGTTGTATAATGCAGTTGTACATAATTAATACTATACATTGCATAAGCAATAAATCAGTATATTAAGATATATTGGACCTCGAATTTACTTTCTTCCAGTAAATAAACACTTCATTATTTTTTCATCCATCAATGTTTAAATATATTATAAATTAAGTCATAGTAATCTAGCTTCCTTTCTTTGGAAAACACATGAGGAAAACATGCTATCTTGGGGCTGAAAATGTTACTATCAAAACACTTTTCTTCCATTTAAATTTAAGTTATATCAATCACTTTAACAGCTATACAAATAATTTTAACATTTATTTGATTTGGGGGAAACAATCACCTGAAGTTGGTTGAAAAGGAATTAGTGAATGGTTAATGACCTCCATTTATGGCATGTCCTTTGAAAATGGCTCATTAAATATATCTTTAAACTTTTGTAATAAAAATAGAATCAAGAAATTTGTTTTCTTCAAGAAGAGTAACTCCTTTGAAAACATTTATTTAACAGTTACTTATTACATATCCATTATGCAAAGCACTTGCAATTCATATATTCATTTATTCTTTGAACCTACTGATGACCTACTAAGCCAGACATTATGTTGAATCATACATTAGGTATTCTGTGTGTGTGTGTGCATGTGTGTGTGTATGTGTGTGTGTGTGTATTTCAAAGCAAAAGTAAAATAGATTCTTCCTCCTCAATTTATTCATGACCCAGAAAGAGAGGAGCAGGAAAATGACATGCTATATGTTGTGATTAATGCAGTTACAAAGCACAGAAATCTAACTGGAGCACAGAGCAGAGACAGCTATCTTTGACTTCATCCTGCAACTGGCCATGCTTCCTATAGGACATTGAGCCCCGTCTTGAGAATTCAGTAGGGTGAGGCAAGTGAAGAAGTAAGTTAAAATGTTCCAACCACTGGGTACAGTATAAGCAATGACAGTATGTTGTAGAAGTTGCAAATGGTTCTATACACCTGGGTCTTAAGTTGGAGAAAGAGAAAGAAGGAGAGAGGTCAGGAAGTTGTAATGACGAAAAACTTGAGGCTACTATAACAATTGTCAGCCTTGGATGACATATGGAACAAACTAACATCAGGAGAGATTGTCAATACAAAGAAAGTGATCATTTGATTATTGAGCAAATGCTGCAACATTTTTGCACATCTTTGAGTACTGGATGGTAAAAAATCAATAGAAGCCAACTATGAATTGAGTCTTAATAAACAATATTTCACTAAGCAGGAAGTAAGCCAACAGTTTATCTTTGCACCATTATACTTTCTAAGCTACTTTGCTTAGCATGTTTGCCCAATAAATAACTAGCTATCCCCACGCTACTCCACCTCTATACAACACCTTAGTATGGGCTAGTTCTAGAAAAGGAATTATTCTGTTCAGCAACAAATCATCTGAAGACACACCCAGCTGCTATCCACTTCCAATCTTATCGATTCCAGAAAAGATGGGCTGAAATGTTTTTAAAAAGATGGGGCCACTGAGCTAAGATCAGTCCCATCAGATTTTAGGCAAAATTATCAAATGAGCAAGATACGATTTTGTCTTTCCTACTTCCTTTTAAAAGCCCTCCTCTCCCTCCCCTTTCTCCATACTTCAGGCTAAGGGTTGACTTTCCAAATGGCCTCTATACTATAACACTTGAGGTCTTCTCTAAACCTGGTACCAAATTGCAAATATTTTCTTAACCTTTACTCTCCTTGATCAAAAACTTAATTTCCTGAGCAAAGTCACTTCTTTAAAACTTCATCCAAGACAATCTCAAACATTGTAGGATTACCTTTTCATGCTGTACTAGAAATGCAACTACTTTTATTCCCAGTCTTTCATCAAACCTCTTACCCATCTTTTATTTTCTAGCACCCTGTGCTTCAGCATATTCTTATTATAAAGCAAACCCAAAACAAGCAACCTTTTTTTCCTAGGTGCCTAGCTTATAAAAGAGAAGTGTCACCTGTCATTTTAATCCCCTAATGGAGCAAAGAATTGTAACATCTAGCCTACTCCCACTGCACAGCCTTTCTCTTTGGGAGTGGGAAGAAACATGTATTTGTGCCTCCAGCCCCCTTCTTCCTGGTGAGTTAGGAAGGGAAGAGAATTGAGCATTACTGCAAGAGACTTTGAGGTGGTTCCTCTAAATAAAATAGGGTTATTGTTTCTTTATTCAACAGTAGTCAGGGCTTGAGTATCCTGAATGTGCTCTACTAACAGGTTTATGCATTAGGAGTTGGGCAAATACATAAACCATATCAAAAAGCACTCTTTCTGCCGATACAATAGTCGTCCTCATTGAAAAAGTTAAAAGATAAACATAGAATCCTAACAGCAACCAGTGTTCAGATGGTACAACTATCTTCTCTAACAGGAGAATCCATCCTATCCTCCATCATGAAGGTTCCAGTTTGGATGCTAATGGAGGGAAAGGAATCAAGAATCCCGGCTCCTTCCTCTCAATTATCCATTCCTAAAGGGGCAGAATCTGAAACCACAGACTTTTCTCTCAGTCGTCCACCAAAAAGGATCAGAATACATTGTCAGTTATGAATAGCATTAATCATTTATGCCTATATACAACTACATAACAACGAGTACCATAAAGTATACACCAAAATAATAGCCACTGTGAATTGTCTACCAATTATTAAATACTTCACAAGATGTTATTTCTAATCTTGTCTTAAGAGAAATTATTTACCATTTTCAGATGCAGAAACTGAGGCTCAATGACTGTATGACATTTCTGAGTCGTAGTTAAATGAAGGCAACACGATTTAAATCCATGTTTATCTGGCTTCAGGGTACATATATGTATGTACATGGGATTATAGATCAGTGGATAGATAGAAAGATTATAGATATATAGAGACATGAGAGAAAGTAAGAGAGAGAAAGAGAGAAGTAAACAACGTTGGTGAACCTCTTAGAACAGCCACTAAGAATGGGAAAACACAACATATTTTGGTATGTATTATTCTGAAACTGAATAATAATACTGTTAGATAAATCAGTTACCATTAATTCTCTATGTCTTGAAAAGCAGCTAATCTGTCTGCTTCAGGCATGCAATTGATTTCAACAATAAAGGTATTGGCATTTTCCAAATTATGAACTCTTTTACTTAAAGATACACTAAGAAGAAAAGCAACAAGACAGGTTACCTGTGGAAAATATAAAAAATGCAAATGTTGATTCTCTTCATCTAGGTACTCAGTCAATCAATAACAATATCTAATTGTGTGTCCAATATTTTCCAAATTCTGCCTTGTGTATGCTATAAAAAATAAATAACAACTCTCCAAGCCCATGAGAAATTACCAGTTTTATTCAGGTAACAAGAACATAAACAATTAATTGTTTCATAGAGTGTGCACTAAGAGGTAGAAATCAAATTCTGTGGGATTCTGGGGGAGTTGCAATAAAACTCTTCCTGAGAGTATAGGGAAAATTTTTACTAAATAGGACTTCTGAGATACACACAACTGCATTTTGTTTTAAAAAAAAATAGGAGTGAAAACATGTCACAAAAACAGAAAACGTAGAAGATAATTTTCACGTGGACATTAAGCTATCTCGATTCATGACCTTATTACTCAATGACTACTTAGATGCAGCTATCTTCCACCTGACCTGGTCTTTCACTCTTAAACTATTCCAGTCGCTCAACAATCTATTGCCACCATTCTTAAAGCAATACCTTCACCAGTTTCTTCCCTGTTCAAGAGCCTATTTACAAAACAATCACAAGTATTTTTTCCTGTCTTAAGGAAAGCACCAAACTGTGACCCGCTTCCCCACCACAAAATCCTACAACTTCATTTCCTATTTCTACCATCTCGGATATCTTGCAGATATCTTTTTTTCCTCCGTATGTTCTACTATTCCCTAGGTACTGAATCCTTCCCCTTGAACTTTAAGAATGCTGAGGGTTGCCAATCTCAAAATAAAACAAAAAGAATGTTCTCTTCACTCCCACTTTAATATTTAATTCAATATCATTTCATCATGGAAATCTCTGATTCCACATTCTGCATAACAAGACCCCCTGCTATGTGGTTCTATGGCTTCCGTTGTCTTCCTGCCAAACACATACATAATCATTAAATTATTGTGTTATTACTCAATGAATGCTTATATAGTTATACTTCATGTTGTCTGTTTTTATTTACCACTGAAACCCCAAAACCTAGTATAATGACTGGCACAAAATAACACTAACTAGACAATTTGTAAAATACATAATTGACTGTCCAACTGACTGAATAAATGAATCCTACCCCCTGCACACGTTTTGCTGTAATTATGACCCATATCAGTATGTACCAATTTTATTCCACCACCTTAATGCCCTCCTATCCTGTACTTATGACCTCATGGAAAACTGTCCCCAATTTTACTCTATACAAATTATGCAAATCTTTCAAATTTCTACAAAAGTTCTATAAAGCCTTTTATTTTCTTAATATCTTCCATTTCTAATTTATCATATAATTTAAACCTAAGTTGAGTAAAGATAATAGAAGCTTTAATATATTTTGTTTTATTTTCATTAATATTTTTTGATCCATAATCTTTTATAAAATGATAAAAATATCTTCGCATAGCCAATTTTTGCCACAACACAAAATTTTTAAAAGATTTTTATTGTTGAAAATGATGCCAATATTCACACCTAACATCATATTTAACGGTAAAAAGCTGAAGGCTTTTCCTTTAAGATCAGGAACAAGAAAAGGATGCCCACTCTCATCACTTATTTTCAACATAGCACTCGAAGTACTAGCCAGAACAATTAGATAAGAGAAAGAAATAAAAGGCATCAAAATAGGAAATGATGAAGTAAAATCATCTTCATTTGCTGACATGACCTTATATAAAGAAAATCGTAATGACTCCACCAAAAAAACTGCTAGAACTGAAAAACAAATTCAGTAAAGTTACAGGATACATAAATCAACTTACAAAAATCAGTGGTATGTCTATACACTAACAGCAAAGTGTCTGAAAAAGAAATAAGAAAACAATCTTATTTATAATAGTATCAAAAAATTAAAATATTTAGGACTACATTTAACCAATAAAGTGAAAGATCTCTACACTGAAAACTATAAAACATTGATGACAAATGAAAAGATATCCCATGTTTATAGACTGGAAGAATTAATATTTTTAAAAGGTCCATATTACCCAAAGTGACCTACAGTTTCAATGCAATCCTTATCAAAATCCTAATGTCATTCTTTACAGAAATAGAAAAAACAATTCTTTCTTTCTTTCTTTTTTTTTTTTTTTTTTTTGAGGCAGAGTCTCACTCTGTCACCCAGACTAGAGTGCAGTGGCATGATCTTGGCTCACTGCAACCTCCACCTCCCAGGTTCAAGTGATTCTCCTGCCTCAGCCTCCCAAGTAGTTGGGACAACAGGTGCGTGCCACCATGCCTGGCTAATTTTTTATATTTTTAGTAGAGACGGAGTTTCACCATGTTGGTCAGGCTGATCTCAAACTCCTGACTTCATGATCTGCCTGTGTTGGCCCCCCAAAGTGTTGGGATTACAGGCGTAAGCCACCACGCTTGGCCCAGAAAAAACAACTATAAAATTTGTATGGAATCACAAAAGACTCCAAATAGCCAAAGCAATGTTGACCAAAAAGGACAAACCTGGAGTCGTCATGCTACAGGATTTCAAAATAATATACAAAGCCATAGTAATCAAAACAGCAAAGCTGCATGATATTGGCATAAAAACAGACACCTCAACTAATGGTATAGGACAGAGAGCACAGAAATAAATCCACATGTCAATAGTCAATTGATTTCTGACAAAGGAACTAGGGACACACAATGAGAAAAAGACAGTCACTTCAATAAATGCTGTTGAGAAAACAGAAGTCCACATACAGAAGAACCAAAAAGGACTCTTATCTCACCCCTAATACAAGAATAAACTCACAATGGATTAAAGACTTAAACATAAGACTGGAAACTGTAAAACTACTAAAAAGTACTTAGGGGAGAGTACCCATGATATTGGTCTGGGCAGAAATTTCTTGGATATGACCCCAAAAGCACAGGCAATAAACGCAAAAATAGACAAATTGGATTGCATCCAACCAAAAAGCTCTGCACAGCAAAGAAAACAATTCAGGGAGTAAAGAGACAACCCACAGATTAGGAGAAAATATTTGCAAATCATATGCTGGATAAGGGGCTAATATCCAAAATATGCAGGGAACTCAAACTACTCAATAACAAGGAAAAAAATAACTTTATCTAAAAATGGGCGAGGAACTTGAATAAACATTTCTCAAAAGAAGACATACAAATGCCTATAATGCTTAACATCTCTAGTCATTAGTAAAATGCAAATTAAAACCACAATGACATATCACTTCGCCCTGTTACGGTGGCTATTATCAAGATGAAAGATAACAAATGTTGTTAGGGATGTGGAAAAAAGGGGAAGACTTTATATTATTGATGCTACTGTAAATTAGTACAGCCACTTTGGAAACTAGTATGGAAGTTCCTCAAAAAAGTAAAAATACAATTACCATATTATCCAGCAATCCCCACTACTGGGTGTAAACACAAAGGAATTAAAATTAGTATGCCAAAGAGATGTCTACACTCCCATATTCATTGCAGCAATATTTATTATAGCCAAGATATGGAAATAACTTTTGTCTATAAACTGATGAATAATTTTAAAGTGTGTATATATATATGTATATACATATATATGTATGTGTATATGTATATACATATATATGTATGTATATATGTATATACATATATGTATGTGTATATGTATATACATATATGTATGTGTATATGTATATACATATATGTATGTGTATATGTATATACATATATGTATGTGTATATGTATATACATATATGTATGTGTATATGTATATACATATATGTATGTGTATATGTATATACATATATGTATGTGTATATGTATATACATATATATGTATATACATATATGTATGTGTATATGTATATACATATATATGTATGTGTATATGTATATACATATATGTATGTGTATATGTATATACATATATAGTATGTGTATATGTATATACATATATATGTATGTGTATATGTATATATATATGTATGTGTATATGTATATACATATGTATATGTATATACATATATATATGAAAGAATTTCCTGTTTTTGTAAAGGCTGAAAAGTATTCCATTGTGTGTGTATATATATATACACATATATATATACATATATATACACACATATATACACTATATATACACATATATATACACACACACACACATATATATATATATACACACACACAATGGAATACTTTTCAGCCTTTACAAAAAAAGGAAATTCTGTCATTTGCAACAACATGGATGAACTGAGAGGACATTATGTTAAGTGAAATAAGCCACATACAGAGAGACAAACACTGTATAATCTCACTTATATGTAGAAACTAAAAAAGTTAAACTCATAGACGTAGAGAGGAGGATGGTGGTTACCAGAGGCTGGGAGTTGGGAAGTGAACAGGAAAAGGGGAGATGTTGGTCAGTAAGTACAAAGTTATAGTTAGATAGGAGGAATAAGTTCTGGTGTTCTATTGCACAGGAAGATGACTATAGTTAATAATAATGTAGCAGATATTTCAGAATAGCTAAAAAAGAGAAGTTTAAGTGTTCTCACCACAGAGAAATAATAAATATTTGAGGTAATGGATATGCTAATCACTCTGATTTGATCATTCCACAATGTAAACGTGTCAAAACATCACATTATACCCCATAAATATACACAATTACTATTTGTCAAAAAATTAATTAAAAAATGGTGCCAGTCTTTAATTAAACTAAAAATTCCTTTTTATTTTTGCCATTGACTCTGGGAAATGATCCAAACTGTATTTAATGAGGGTAAGTAATGGATTGCAGATAAGTACTGAAAGATTAGTATGCAGAGACATCCCTAAGGGACCCAAGTAGGTTGGGAAGCTGCTCTCTAGCAGAGAGAATATTGATACTGGGAGAGCAAGGAGATAAGATGGTAACCTAAAAGGGAAAAGTTTAAACAGTCCCCCATCCCCACCCACACTTCCATCAAGGACTGGGGGAGCAGACAGAAATAACAAAGTTGGACTGGTTCTGAGGCTTTCTGGGAGAAACTGAATGGTGAAATAAAAACTTTATGACCAGAGAGGAAAAAGTCAGAGCAGACAGAGCCAAATAGAGGTAGAAATAAAAAGGACATATGGTCACTTCCATGATTAAGCACAAGCAATGTAAGTTCCTAGACATGCTAGGGTTCTGAACAAAAAAGCGAGGTTCATTCAAAGAATGCAAGGAAAACATTAAAGGTTGTGTGTGAGTTCAAAGCATTTACAGGCTGAAGTTTGTGAAGAAGTTTTCAATGTCTGTATGCCTTCTCCCCTTTTCTGCCATTTTAATGTTCGGTATAGATTTTAGATAATGGTTTTTGTAGTTAAGCCAGTTCATGAAACATCGTAGCCTAAAACTAGAGGATCAGGAAACCCAGGAATATTCCATAATGCCATGAATAATTTAAATTTATTGTCTATAACATTAAAATAACAGCTTAAATTAGAACTGATAGTTCTTTTTCTACTTAAATATTCTGACCTAAAGTCCAAAGAAGTGGCTTACATAGCAAAAATCCTCTCCTGTAAAATGTGAAATTTTTAACTTTCAACTACTTGTTATTTAACAGAAACCTAGAGTTGTAAATCTTTATTAAATAGCTGCAGTTAATATTTCAAATATGTAATTCAAAATCCATGGCTTGTGCAGATAAGAATTAAGGGTATGCAAAATATTAGAGAAAAAGAGAGAGAGAAAGCTCACTCACAAAGAGGGAGAAGGAAATACACAGACTTTGAAAGAGGTAAGGAGGAAGATTAGGAAAACAGAGAATTCATTACAAGAGGCAAAGGAGACATAAAATGGAACGTGAAAGAAGAACATAAAGATCAAGATTAAGGGAAAGAATTCTGAGAAGACACGTTCAGGGTAGGGGTGTGGCTGAGACCTGTGTGTGTCACTGGGTTAGTCAAGCTGTCATTCAATGGAGTGGGTGACTCAGAATCATCATCCATTGCCTCTATCTCTTTGAAATGCTAATCAACCATAAGTCTAATATTAATAGCTAGTCCAAGAAGCATAAGATAATTTGAATGGAAAGCTTAAGGCAAAATTACAAAAAAGAAAGAAAGAAAGAAAAGTAAAAGGAGATGTACCTTCAGCCTCTTCTCCTCCTCTCATTTTTTTTTTTTTTTCAATTTGTTGCTGCTGCCTACTTTTGCTTGACACACCTGCCCTTTCTCTGGCTTCTTTCCTGAGTCAGTCTTGCTTGTTTATCTGGCTACTAACACATTCCAAGTAAGATTCTAAGTAAAATTAAAGTGTCTGTATTTCCCAGCAGCATGCATCATTTTTTAAGAAGATACCTTTTAATCTACACAATAAATTGAAGAATAGCAGGCACTGGTCCTAGGAGTTAGTAGTGAATAAAGCGCCACTGTCTCAGAACTAGAGCAGAACTCAAAGGAGCCAGTGCCAATGTGGCAGGATGAACATGGAGAACCTGAGCCAGGCAACACATGGCAGGAGGTCTATAAGAAGAAAGATGGCTTGGAGGACTGAGAAAGAATGGGAGCATTGTGTTCACTGCTCCACTCTGTTCATATTGTTTTATAGGATGGTTTCTCCCAGACTTCTCACCTGATGCTTTTGCTGAAAAGTTTATTTGGACAGTCTTGAGATTAAAGTGACTTCTAGGGATAGAAGGCACTAAAAAACCCCAAAACCACACACACAAACACATAAAAATAAATATATGGGCCACTGAAATATTTCTTTTTTTCTAAGTTATTAATTCAAAACAATGGGTGATCAGCCACCATCACACTCACTTTACTTTTTAATATCATAAATAAAACACGGTGTTTGGCACCAAATAGAAGCAAGGAAGAAGAGAAGGAAGCGAGGGAGAGAAGAAACAAAGCAAAATGGATTGCTTATTAAGAATTAGATAAATGAGGCCAGGTGCAGTGGCTCACGCCTGTAATCCCAGCACTTTGGGAGGCTGAGGTGGGCGGATCAAAAGGTCAGAAGATCAAGACCATCCTGGCTAACACGGTGAAACCCCGTCTCCACTAAAAATACAAAAAATTAGCCAGGCGTGGTGGCAGGTGCCTGTAGTCCCAGCTGCTCAAGAGGCTGAGGCAGGAGAATGGCTTGAACCTGGGAGGTGGAGCTTGCAGTGAGCTGAGATCGTGCCACTGCACTCCAGCCTGGCTGACAGAGCAAGACTCCTTCTCAAAAAAAAAAAAAAAAAAAAAAAAAAATTAGATAAATGATACCATGGCATTTAAAAAACTCCACTTTAGAGACTCTACCCTCAATGGAATAAAGTCTATTTGCACATGGAAAGATTACATTTGCCATCTTGCACTTGTGAAACTATTTTAGGTGTACATACTGTCAAAGAAGATTACACATTATCCTAGGGATTTTCACCAGTGTGGCATCTTAGGGGATAAAGTATCCCTTTAAATGTATTATTCAAAATGGATACACTTTATATGTGTCTTTATAAAAATCTTAGAGTTGGAAAAAAGCATAAACTATAGCCTCCTAGGATTATAATTTGAAATATTCAGGTCTGTCATCAAGAAAGCAGTCTGTACTCTGAGTAGCATTATCTCTATGGCTTCATCATACTGCCAACATTGTATCACTATAGAATATGTCTCAGAAGAGATTATTAACTGACACAAGTAACAATACATGCCAAACACTTCTTATGCATTATTTCAATCCTCAGAACAGTTTTATGAGGTGGGCATTATTTTCTCCCCACTTACACTGAGGAGGAAACTGATATTAGAGAAGTTCAGCTACTTGCCGTTGGTAACAAGCCTAGTTGATGGTGAAGTTCATGGTTTGAACCCAGATCAGCTCTATCTCAGAACTCAGCCTGAGCTGCATCCTAACTGTTTTTCATCTATCTCAGTGTACTACAAATTCTGTTCAACAGGAGCCCCAACCTTTGAAAGAGCTACCTCTGGGGTCACCAGAGAGGATGGAAAGTTGATTGAGCCATGGAGAAACCTTCCTTCTTATACAAAAGCCAAGCAGCTCCACTTCAACACAATTTAAAAGTTTGAGTCCAGATTATAATTTAACTAGAAAAAAAATATTTCTATTGTTGACAGGAGAAAAAACTTTGAAAACCACTGATCTAGATTTTCAAAACTTGATTATTTTTCCATGATAATCTTAAATTATTGAAGAGCTGCGAGCACCAGAACCATATGGGGTTCATCAAGAACTAAAGAGTACGGAAAAAACACAATTCTACCTCTGCATTAATAGTAAATGAACCTTAGAGACAGCTGATCAATAATTAAAAATGAAAACAAGTGCTCTTTAATTTACTTGCAGGCTACAGCCCAATTCTGAAATAATAGGGAAAAAACCCAAACCCATGCAGATAAACACAGAAAAATAAATATATGGGTCACTGAAATATTTCATTTTTTGTAAAATGGATTTTGTATTTTGGTTGTACTGCACCAAATTTTCACCAGTGAGAGCTACCTTTTCTCCTGATTGAGAATCACTTTCCTTCCTTGACCATGTTTCCCTGCTCCCTTCTTCTTTCCATTGCTCTTCTCTATAAAGGAATGAGAGGTGAGAATAAAAAGAAAGAATATTAATTGGGTTTTTATTAATTCACAGAGAAAGGGTGTTTTCCTCTCACCTAAAATTCTCTAATCAATTATTTTAGTCTGTTTGCTTTAAATACCTGGAAATGTAGTCTTTGGCTTTAGAAGTCCAGGGGTTTTTTTGTACTATTTATTTTATTTTTATTAATTTCAACTTTTATTACGGATTAAAGGATATACATGCAGGTTTGTTACATGGGTAAATTGTGTGTTGTTGAGGCTTGGGATCAAATGACCCTGTCACCCAGGCAGAAAGCATAATATCCAACAGATGGTTCTTCAGCTCATGCCCTCTTCCCTCCCTCCCTCTTCTAGTGGTCCCCAGGGTCTATTGTTCCTATATTTCCTTACATGAGTATTAAGTGCTTAGCCCCTACTTATAAGTGAGGACATGCAGTATTTGGTTTTCTGTTCTTGCATTGGGTCACTTATGATAATGGCCTCCAGCTGTATCCATGTTGGCTGCAGAGGACATGATTTCATTCTTGTTTAAGGCTGCATCATATTCCATGCTGTATATGTACCACATTTTCTTTATCCTATCCTCTGCTGATGGGCTCCTAGGTTGATTCCATGTCTTTGCTATTGTGAATAGCACTGCAATGAACATATGGGTGTATATGTCTTTTTGATATAATTATTTTTCTTTGGGTATATACCCAGTAGTGGATTGCTGAGTCAAATAGTAGATTGAATAAGGAAGAAAGCAAAAACCTGAACAGAACAATAAAAAGTTCACAAATTGAATCAGTAATTTAAAAAACTACAAAACCTACCAACCAAAAGAAGCCCCAGAACAAATGGCTTCACAGTCAAATTCTACCAGACATGCAAGGAGAACTGATATCAATCCTACTAAAGCCCTTTCAAAAAGTCAAGGGGGAGGGGCTTCTCCCTAACTCATCCTACAAATCCAGCATCTTCCTGATACCAAAATCTGGCACAGACACAGTGAAAAAAGGGAACTTCAGGTCAATATCCCTGATGAACATAGATGCAAAAATCCTCAACAGAATACTAGAAAACCAGGTCCAGCAGCACATGAAAAGGTTAATTCACCACAATCAAATAGGCTTTATTCCTGGAATGCAAAGTTGGTTCAACATATGCAAATAAATAAATGTGATTCACCCCATAAACAGAATCAAAACCAAAAACCATATGGTCATCCCAATAGATGCAGAAAAAGCCTTCAATAAAATCCGACATCCCTTCATGAAAAAAAAGAAACCCTCAACAGATTAGGCATTGAAGCAGTCCAGGTTTAAATACCAATTCTGTCACTATGCTTGACTATCCCACTTAATCTGAGATTTCTGAAATTAGACTTCATAATTTGTGGTAAGCAACAAAAGGAATATTGCTTGAAAGTACCTTTATATATCAAGCAAAGATCATTTATTGTTATAATTACTGGGTGAGAAATTTGAAAGTGGTTATTTCAAATGTAAGCGTATATAAAATCAAACTCATCCTAAATTCAGTATTTAAAATATTTCATTATTGCATGTCTAGATGTAGGAAGATGAATTCATTATGCTGTAAAGATTACAATTAAGAAGAAACTTTGTCAGTAGTGCTTATTATTATAGTAACATATGACTTATATTTCATATCAAAAAGTAAAAGTAACATTCATACGTATTATATATAAATTAATATTGGTATTGTCTATTTTAGCTTAAGAAAAAAGAGTCAATAGACTTTTCATCTTTCATTTTTATCTAAAACATTTTCAATAATGACAAGTTGAAAAAGTTTGCTGTAAAATATTTGTAATATAAATCATATTTATCTCAAACTGTTTCAATTCAAACTCTCTTGCATTAAATTACATTCTACCAACTTAGAGCAAGCTTCCTATCTAATCACATACTGATATGGTTTGGCTGTGTCCCCACCCAAATCTCAGCTTGAATTTTATCTTCCAGAATTTCCATGTGTTGTGGGAGGGACTCAGGGAGAGGTAATTGAATCACGGGAGCCGGTCTTACCCATGCTACCTTCGTGATAGTGAATACGTCTCATGAAATCTGATGGGTTTATTAGGGGTTTCTGCTTTTGCTTCTTCCTTATTTTTCTCTTGCCACTACTATGTAAGAAGTGTCTTTCACCTCCCACCATGATTCTGAGGCCTCCACAGCCATGTGGAACTGTAAGTCTAAATAAACTTATTTTCCTTCCCAGTCTTGGTTATGTCTTTATAAGCAGTGTGAAAAAGGACTAATACAGTAAATTGGTACCAGTAGAGTGGGGTGTTGCTGAAAAGATATCTGAAAATGTGGAAGTGACTTTGGAACTGGGTAACAGGCAGAGGTTGGAACAGTTTGAAGGGCTCAGAAGAAGACAGGAAAATGTGGGAAAATTTGGAACTTCCTAGAGACTTCTTAAATGGCTTTGCCCAAAATGCTGATAGCAATATGGACAATAAAATTCAGGCTGAGGTGGTCTCAGATGGAGATGAAGAATTTGTTGGGAACTGGAGCAAAGGTGACTCTTGTTATGTTTTAACAAAAAGACTGGTGGCATTTTGCCCCTCCCCTAGAGATTTGTGGAACTTTGAACCTAAAAGGGATGATTTAGGGTATCTGATGGAAGAAATTTCTAAGGCAGCAAACTGTTCAAGAGGTGACTTGGGTGTTGTTAAAGGCATTCAGTTTTATAAGGGAAGCAGAGCATAAAAGTTTGGAAAATTTGCAGCCTGACTATGCAATAGAAAAGAAAAACCCATTTTCTGGGGAGAAATTCAAGCCGGCTGCAGAAATTTGCATAAGTAGCAAGGAGTCTAATGTTAATCCCCAAAACCATGGAGAAAATGTCTCCAGGCCACATCAGAGACCTTCACAGCAGCCCCTCCCATCACAGGCCTGGAGGCTTAGGAAGAAAGGGTAGTTTTGTGGACCAGGCCCGGGTTCCCTATGCTGTGTGTAGCCTAGGTACTTGGTGCCCTGTGTCCCAGCCACTCCAGCCTTGGCTGAAAGGAGCCAACAAACAGCTCAGGCTGTGGCTTCAGAGGGTGGAATCCCCAAGCTTTGGCAACTTCCACTTGATGTTGAGCCCAGAGATGCACAGAATTCAAGAACTGAGGTTTGGGAACCTCCACCTAGATTTCAGAAGATGTATGAAAATGCACGCATGCCCAGGCAAAAGTTTTCTGCAGAGGCGGCGCCCTCATGGAGAACCTCTGCTAGGGCAATGCAGAAGGGAAATGTGGGGTTGGAGCCCCCACACAGAGTCCCTACTGGGACATTGTCTAGTGGAGCTGTGAGAAGAGGGCCACCATCCTCCAGACCCCAGAATGGTAGATCCACCGATAGCTTGCACCATGTGCCTGGAAAAGCCACAGATACTCAACACCCACCTGTGAAAGCAGCCAGGAGGGAAGACTGTACCCTGCAAAGCCACGGGGGCAAAGCTGCCTAAGACCGTGGGAACCCACCCCTTGCATCAGAGTGACCTGGATGTGAGACATAAAGTCAGGGATCGTTTTGGAGCTTTAAAATTTTACTGCCCCGTTGGATTTTGGACTTGCATAGGCCCTGTAACCCCTTCATTTTGGCCAATCTCTCCCATTTGGAATGTCTATATTTACCCAATGCCTGTACCTCCATTGTATCTAGGAAGCAACTAGCTTGCTTTTGATTTTACAGGCTCATAGGTGGAGGGGACTTGCCTTGTCTCAGATGAGACTTTGGACTGTGGATTTTTGGGTTAATGCTGTCACGAGTTAAGACTTCGGGGGATTGTTGGGAAGGCATGTTTGGTTTTGAAATGTGAGGACATGAGATTTGGTGGGGCCAGGCACAGAATGATATGGTTTGGCTGTGTCTGAATCCAAATCTCAACTTGAATTGTATCTCCCACAATTTCCACATGTTGTGGGAGGGACCCAGGGGGAGGTAATTAACTCATGGAGGCCAGTCTTTCCTGTGTTACTCTTGTGATAGGGAATAAGTTTCACAAGATCTGATGGGTTTATCGGGGGTTTCTGTTTTTGCTTCTTCCTCATTTTTCTCTTGTTGCTGCCATGTAAGAAGTGCCTTTTGCCTCCAGCCATGATTCTGAGGCCTCTGCAGCCATTTGGTAAGTCCAATTAAACCTCTTCTCCTTCCCAGTCTCAGATATGTCTTTATCAGCAGCATGAAACAGATTAATACACGTATTTTTAGATTTTAGTAGATTATAATATTAAAAAGTAAAATACATTAAAGCTAACAGGTAAAACAAAGGCCAAGAATTTGAATATGCACTTTCACAGTAACACTGGCACAAACTAATAGGATTATTCAAAACAAATCTTAGTTTGCAGCTGTTAAGAAAAACAAGTTTACTGAGCCATGTATTGTAGAATAGTCCTTTGCAGGCATATGTTATGACATTGCAAGGTGACGCACACACCCTCCCTCAGGATGCTATAATTGGTTGGTTTGTTGAGGTGAAGAACACGCATTTGTGTTATGAGGATATACTTTCATCTATTTCGCTTTGTGACCAAAGTCTGAAATAAAGCTTACAGAAATTGAAGTGGAGTCTGGCAATGAGAATAACAGTTAATACTTAGTGAGCACACACTATATACCAGGCACATTGCTGAGTGCTTTATATGAATATCAGTAATAGCAACCACATAGTAGTTATTATGTGCTAGTCCTAAGCACTTTTTATATATTAACCTGTGGTATTCTCACAACAAACCCATAAATTAAGTGTTATTATTACCTCATTTTACAAATCAGACAACAAAACATAAAGATTAAATGCTTTTGTCCTGTTACCATAGGTAGCAGAACAGGGATATATACCCAAAGTATCTGACTTCAAGCCTGAGAGCTTAATCCCGAAGCTATGCTGCCATGATATAGCCTCACCTAATTAGGGCCAGATGGGGATAATAGAGGACATGAGGCACAATGTTAGCTAGACATAGAAAGGGACCATTGACATGAAAAGTCTAGTATAAGTTTTATTCTGAGTGAGACTAATCATTTACCCACGATCGAAAGCCAGGGTGGGTCAAAGCTGAAAGTGTAGGCATGAGTCCTGACCATGACTTCTACTGTAATAGGATGTTAACCTCTTGAGGAAACACTGTCATTCATGCTTCAAGGGCATTTCCTAGATTTGTAAAAGTGAAAAACTGAACTTGTATGTACACTTTCATTTATAAAGCAACATTGCCCAAATGTTGCAGATACTTACATTTTTATTTGAAGTTGTAAGTCTGACTAAGGATCAAGAAAACAATAAAACATGTCATTGACCAGAAAAATAATTATATTATTAAAGGTTTATATTCTGAGACATATACATTTGATGAAATTCTTAAAAATTGAAACTAAAAACTAAATTATGAAAATGGACTGGCCATCTTAAGTTTGACACTTAATACTCTAACATTTTTCAGAGCTCACAACTAAACTTAAAGCACAAACCTCTGTGGTTGTTAGCGGGCCTAAATTTTTACTGTACCTAAGTACATGGGATAATTTGCTTGCTGGATATTACAGAGAATCAAAATAATTTGGTAAACAATTAGTCATGAAATGGGGAACGGGGTTAAGTTTAAAGTTGGGGGCCTGGGACACCCAGAGGATGGTGACACCATACACAGAATTAGGAAACTCACATGGAAACATTAGTCTGGGAAGAAATTATGAGTTCAGTTTCAAGCTAAACCTGTGGTGTGGTAATCCAAATTGGCATAGCGGACAATAGGTAAGAACAGTATGAAGTCATTATTTTCTTTCTTTTTTTTTTCTATTTCATACATTTTGCCTCTGTCATTGTGTTACTGGAAAATATTTATTTTTAATGGGATCCCAGATTTATACTCTATGAGATATTCCAACTGGGTTATTAGGCTTGTAAAGAGATAAGGAATTTAGCTTACTTGACAGTTTCGAACTTCTCCTTTTTATGCATCTTTACAGCGCTTTTTTTCTATAGTACTTTTATATTAAAAGTACAAAGCTTTCATATAAATTGTTTTTCATAAATTACTTCTATCACATCTTTCCTTGAAGTACTCTGTTTCTTAGTATTGTCTCAAAGCCTATTTTTTGAAAAACTTGGTGAGTTCTAATATGCTCTTAAGCCAAATCTTAAATGCTACCATATTGTGATCACTTGACTCCAGTTGGGAAAACAACTAAGATGTAATGGACAACTAAAATGCTGGTTTTCTAGAAAGGCAGTATATTTAAATAACTATACTTGTGGGTTATATAGGGCACTGTATAAACTATTAAAATATATAGCTATATATACTTGTGTTAAATCTTTAAAAACATCTATTTAGTTCATATATATAATACTTCAGATAAGTAATTCATATTTATAATTTGAAAATACATACATAAATATTGTATTTGCCTCTTTTTTACACTGATAGGCTATGAAGTAAAATACATCACCATTCTAGAGGATATTAGGATATTAAAATGCTCATCTCGCATCCTTCACTTACCAAGGTATACACCAACTTTACCTACATATCAAGAGTTTACCATTATTTAATGGTGAAAAAGATTCATCTATCCATCTATTTACCGATCCAAAAAAAATTTATTAAGAATCTGCCTTCTCATAGAAGACAATATTATATTCGTGTTTATAAAGTTATCATTTGTAGGGCTCAGAAAATTCCTTGCATATATTATATGACCTGTACATTTTGTTGAATAAATGTATTAATTGATACAGTTGGTGTAGCTTCTTTGGAAAGAAACTGGAAAAATCTATTTAAAGTTATAGGGACAAATTCTAGTTAATGCAATACCTTTCTAAGTGTTGGTCAACAGCAGAATGGCTTCCTTGGGGGTAGCAAGCTTTCCATATCTGAAAACGTTCAGACAGAACCTAGTGATCACAGAAGTGATGCAAGTTGGATGGCTATCTGATTGAGTAAGGGATAAATGAGATGATCTCTGAAGCACTTCCAACTCTAAGGTATTGTGATGCTAGATTAATGTTTTTTAGAGATATTCTGAAAATAACTTGGTAAGAGACCTACTGAATACTATCAAAAATAGTGTTTATCTATTATTTGCACCCATTATTGATTGTTTTTCCATCCTCTAGGACTTCTTGCAAGTATAAGCAACTCTACTTCACATTAATGGAGGATACTTGTATGGACAGTCTCTCAGAATGGAGAACACCAAAGTCAAGAGGCTGGCT
This sequence comes from Pongo abelii, assembly GCF_028885655.2. NCBI lineage: Eukaryota > Metazoa > Chordata > Mammalia > Primates > Hominidae > Pongo > Pongo abelii. The sequence continues at coordinate 167,082,918 of NC_071985.2, forward strand.
GGAATATGAAAAGTAGCAGGTAGGCAGCACAAAAGGTAAAAAATAAACTCAGCCTGAAACAAGTCACATTATTAATTATCAAAATATGTATAACTAAGATCAGTATGTAGTATTTTTTTTTCTTTTTCTTTCTGAGGCTGTTTTCCTGAGTTCAACTCTCCACTTGAGACACATACAGTAGTGAAGTACTAATAAAAGAAACAAAATAATAACTGAAATCAAGAGACAGATCTCCATACAGTGCCCTAATAGCCCTACCCAACACAGATTCCTAAGGCTTTATCTCCTAAACATTATTATTAAGTTTACAATGTATCTTATTACTCTTTTTACTACATAAATGGTAGTTGATCTAATGTTGGTTCCTGCTTTCATGGTTCTTTTCTCCCTCGGGTGGATTATAGGCTAATTAAAAATAAAGATTTTGCCTTGTAATTGTCTTCAATTGAAATCAATAGAATGTTGCTGTTAACCATTTCCTTCACCTGGAATTCCCTCTTCCACCTGAATGCTTTCTTTACTATAGGGCCAGCTATTGCATGGAGCTTTTCACTTGTTCCATAGTCCTCAGAAACAACTTCCTTCTCTGAACTCTTACTGTGTTTATTGTCTCTGCCACTAATTGGAGCTGAGCATATGCTACCTTGTTCTTGGCAATACTTCTTTTGTCTGTGCCAAAAAATGCTCTTTCCCCTGGAGACAAAGTGTGCCAACATTGTGAACTGATAAGCCTATCTATCCTCCTTAGTGCATAGGAAACTTTGAGGAACCCAAAAATATTGCCTATGATCTGGTGTGAAGGCCAAAAGGTTTTAACAGGATGTCAATAATGTCTTAGTACCACACAGCCTAACACAGCAAATTGAAGTACAGCTGCATTAACTACCTTTTAGATCCACCAGGATGTCAGAGCCTATAAAGTATGCCTAAAGGTAAGACAACAAAAAGCCTCAGTAGCACCTTAACAAATCAAAGATAGAGGCTATTGGGAGCTCTCCAAGGTACCAAGAGATTGTCACCATTTACAATCCCCATGCAATCAATGGTAAGAGTCCAAGACTAAACCAGGAAGAAGTTGAATCCCTGAATAGATCAATAACAGGTTCTGAAATTGAGGCAATAATTAATAGCCTACCAACAAAAAAAGTCCAGGACCAGATGGATTCACAGCCGAATTCCACCAGAGGTGCAAAGAGGAGCTGGTACCATTCCTTCTGAAACTATTCCAATCAATAGAAAAAGAGGGAATCCTCCCTAATTCATTTTATGAGGCCAGCATCATCCTGATACCAAAGTCTGGCATAGACACAACAAAAAGAGAGAGTTTTAGATCAATATCCCTGATGAACATTGATGCAAAAATCCTCAATAAAATACTGGCAAACCGAATCCAGCAGCACATCAAAAAGCTTATCCACCACAGTCAAGTTGGCTTCATCCATGGGATGCAAGGCTAGTTCAACATATGCAAATCAATAAACGTAATCCAACATATAAATAGAACCAAAGACAAAAACCACGTGATTATCTCAATAGATGCAGAAAAGGCCTTCGACAAAATTCAACAGCCCTACATGCTAAAAACTCCAAATAAATTAGGTACCGATGGGACATATCTCAAAATAATAAGAGCTATTTATGACAAACCCACAGCCAATATCATACTGAATGGGCACAAACTGCAAGCATTCCCTTTGAAAACTGGCACAAGACAGGGATGCCCTCTCTCACCACTCCTATTCAACATAGTGTTGGAAGTTCTGGCCAGGGCAATCAGGCAAGAGAAAGAAATACAGGGTATTCAATTAGGAAAAGAGGAAGTCAAATTGTCCCTGTTTGCAGATGATATGATTGTATATTTAGAAAACCCCATCGTCTCAGGCCAAAATCTCCTAAAGCTGATAAGCAACTTCAGCAACATCTCATGATACAAAATCAATATGCAAAAATCACAAGCATTCCTATACACCAATAACAGACAGAGAGCCAAATCATGAGTGAACTCCCATTCACAATTGCTTCAAAGAGAATAAAATACCTAGGAATCCAGCTTACAAGGGATGTGAAGGACCTCTTCAAGGAGAACTACTAACCACTGCTCAACAAAATAAAAGAGGACCAAAACAAATGGAAAAACATTCCATGTTCATGGATAGGAAGTATCAATATTGTGAAAATGGCCATATTGCCCAAGGTAATTTATAGATTCAATGCCATCCCCATCAAGCTACCACTGACTTTCTTCACAGAATTGGAAAAAACTACTTTAAAGTTCATATGGAACCAAAAAAGAGCCCACATTGCCAAGACAATTCTAAGCCAAAAGAACAAAGCTGGAGGCATCACACTACCTGACTTCAAACTATACTACAAGGCTACAGTAACCAAAATAGCATGGTACTGGTACCAAAACAGAGATATAGATCAATGGAACAGAACAGAGCCCTCAGAAATAATACCATACATCTACAACCATCTGATCTTTGACAAACATGACAAAAACAAGAAATGGGGAAAGGATTCCCTATTTAATAAATGGTGCTGGGAAAACTGGCTAGCCATATATAGAAAGCTGAAACTGGATCACTTCCTTACATCTTATACAAAAATTAATTCAAGATGGATTAAAGACTTGAATGTTAGACCTAAAACCATAAAAACCCTAGAAGAAAACCTAGGCAACATCATTCAGGACATAGGCATGGGCAAGGACTTCATGACTAAAACACCAAAAGCAATGGCAACAAAAGCCAAAATTGACAAATGGGATCTAATTAAACTAAAGAGCTTCTGCACAGCAAAAGAAACTACCATCAGAGTGAACAGGCAACTTACTGAACGGGAGAAAATTTTTGCAATCTACTCATCTGACAAAAGGCTAATATCCAGAATCTACCAAGAACTTAAACAAATTTACAAGAAAAAATCAAACAACCCCATCAAAAAGTGGGCAAAGGATATGAACAGACAATTCTCAAAGGAAGACATTTATGCAGCCAACAGACACATGAAAAAATGCTCATCATCACTGGCCATCAGAGAAATGCAAATCAAAACCACAATGAGATACCATCTCACACTAGTTAGAATGGCGATCATTAAAAAGTCAGGAAACAACAGGTGCTGGAGAGGATGTGGAGAAACAGGAATGCTTTTACACTGTTGGTGGGACTGTAAACTAGTTCAACCATTGTGGAAGACAGTGTGGCAATTCCTCAAGGATCTAGAACTAGAAATACCATTTGACCCAGTCATCCCATTACTGGGCATATACCCAAAGGATTATAAATTATACTGCTATAAAGACACATGCACACTTACGTTTATTGTGGCACTATTCACAATAGCAAAGTCTTGGAACCAACCCAAATGTCCATCAATGATAGACTGGATTAAGAAAATGTGGCACATATACACCATGGAATACTATGTAGCCATAAAAAAGGATGAGTTCGTGTCCTTTGTAGGGACATGGATGAAGCTGGAAACCATCATTCTCAGCAAACTATCACAAGGACAGAAAACCAAACACCACATGTTCTGACTCATAGGTGGGAATTGAACAATGAGAACACTTGGACACAGGGTGGGGAACTTCACACACCAGGGCCTGTCCATGGGGTGGGGGGAGGGAGGAGGGATAGCATTAGGAGATATACCTAATGTAAATGATGAGTTATCAGGTGCAGCACACCAACATGGCACATGTATACATATGTAACAAGCCTGCACGTTGTGCACATGTACCCTAGAGCTTAAAGTATATTAAAAAAAAAAAAAGAGTTCAAAGTGTTCTTTAAGTAATGGTATATACCAGGAATCCTACCTTCCTAACGTTCACTATTTTTATGCCAGACACCTGCCTTAATTGGAATCCTACTGTACCTGACCTGTTCTTATACCAGGCCTAGCTACACTGTTGACCAGCAACAGAATTTCCTGGACAAATTTCAAATAGGCATTATAAAAATATAGATGTCTACTTTCCTCAACAGTAATGCAAACTTTTGAAAGAAAAATTGTGCCTATATGTATCAATATATGCTTGTCGATAGTGACTATTTTTCTTTGACTTCTATGTACACAGTCTTGTACAGATCTCTGTCATGAGTAACCATCCAGTGAATTCTTGTTGACTGGCAGACCTAAATGAAGAATCCAAGCCTGAGGCTTGAATGATGTCTACAAATGAACAAGAGATGTACATTTAGTTCCTGTAGCTCTCTGAGAGTATTGTTTACTCAACTAGTTCCTCAAACTGGATCTGAACAGATTTCCAGATCAGATTTAGGTTAGCACTATAAAGTGTGATTAAACAACAAAAGAATATTGTTAGATGATATTAAAATCTAATCCTTTCTGTTTCTGGCTGCAAGGGAACTCTTATGGGATACTGATGTGAAATGACTGGGCAAAGAATGTGAGCCATTAAAAATAATTTTCTAGTCCGGGCACGGTGGCTCGTGCCTGTAATCCCAGCACTTTGGGAGGTCGAGGGGGCGGATCACAAGGTCAGGAGATCAAGACCATCCTGCCCAACATGGTGAAACCCTGTCTTTGCTGAAAATACAAAAATGAGCTGGGTATTTCAGTGCGCACCTGTAGTCCCAGCTACTCAGGAGGCAGAGGCAGGAGAATTGCTTGAACCCGGGAGATGGAGGCTGCAGTGAGCCAAGATCACACCACTGCACTCCAGCCTGGGTGACAGAGCAAGACTCCATCTCAAAAAAAAAAAAAAAAAAAAAAGAAGAAGAAGAAGACAATAATAATAATTTTCTAAATATTATATTTGCTAGAACATTCCATCAATTTGCATGGGACATTTAAATAGCTCTATGTGAACTATCGACTTGTTCTAAAAATTACTTTTTAAATAAATTAAGCTTCAGTTCCTTAATTGATTATTTGTAGGCGAAAAGAAGCACCAATATCTTTTGTTATTATTGCAATAATATAAAAATAAAACATGCAGCAGACTACTGGCCCCAGGCACTGCCACTGAAAGTTTTCATCAGTATTAACCAGGTCATTAAAACTATATGTCATCATATCAGGATGAATTTAAATGTGAAAACGGTGAGAAAGAACTCCAGCCATTTATTTAAGTGCATAATTAACCCAAAAGCAGCAAAAAGTAAGATATAACGTATTTCTTTCTATAGGTAGTTTTATCATTATAAAATATAAAATTATGGTAGTTATTATATCTTGTAGTATTTTATCCTCAGGTCAGAGTCTGTATCACAGAACCTTTTAATTATTGTAATACACACATATTATCTGCCTTAACACATTCTTTAGATCACATTCTTTGCACATAGTTGATATTGGTTGGATAAATATATAAAAGGCATACACCACTAACTTAAGATTGTATCCACAGACATTCTTATAAAATGGTGTTATTTTCAGTCTCATAATGCTACTTGTTTCCAAATCCTACCCTTAAACTGAATTATTTGAAGAATCATTTAAGCTGTTAATTGTCACTGTCAAACAGTTTCTAGGTGCTCAGATATTTTGATATAAGATATTAAAATATTAACCTCATATTGGAATTGTTCTTTGATATTTCTGTTGTATCTACACAAAGCACAATATTAAAATACTTAATCTTAAAATTTATTCAAGCAGAATCTACTGTATTATAAAAGTCAAAACCACATACTCTTTTTTTATTTTATTTTATTTATTTTTTGTGAGACAGAGTCTCACTCTGTCGCCCAGGCTGGAGTGCAGTGGCACGATCTCGGCTCACTGCAAGCTCCACCACCTGGGTTCACGCCATTCTCCTGCCTCAGCCTCCCGACTAGCTGGGACTACAGGCGCCTGCCACCACCATGCCCAGCTAATTTTTTGTATTTTTGGTAGAGACGGGGTTTCACGGTGTTAGCCAGGATGGTCTCGATCTCCTGACCTCGTGATCCACCCGCATTAGCCTCCGTAAGTGCTGGGATTACAGGTGTGAGCCACCACACCCGGCCTAAAACCACATACTCTTTAGATGGAAACGTCTGTCTTCCTTTTGCTGAAACAGTTAAATACATCCTGTTACAAGAGTAACACTAAAAGAAAAAAATAACTTCTACTTCTAAAACTCTATGATCCATGCAGAGCTATATAACATATAGCCAGTTACCCAGGTGTCAATCTGTAAGTGGTTTCAAAATGTAACTGAAATAAATGGTGCCAGTTAATTCCAACTTCCACATACAACTCAGTAAATAATCGGTGAGGTATAAATTGTTCTTGGAAAGCACCCTTGAATACTTGAATATATATATATATTTTAAAAAATCTCACTAATACTGGATTATCATCATTAAGATTTCTGTATCTCACAAATAGTTGTAGTCAGGGAATAATCACTAGTTGCTCTCAGCTGAGTTTCTAATCTCAAGATATGCATGGCATAGGGACTTATTCCAGGAATAAATGACTTGTTTTATTTAAAAATATTCTGGTTCCCAAAGTCACAAATGAAGCTATTAAAGCAAGAAAATCTGTAGACATATGGGAAACATTTTGCTTTTTCTACAATATTTACCAACCTAGAACTAAGAAAGTTGAATTAGCAAGAAAATATGATCCTATATACAATTTTGACCCAAAACCAGTTGTCTACCACCACCACTGAATACATGCAGAATAAACTGAAAGGCTCTTGGCTTATAGAAATGCTAAATAAACCCTGACTGTCATAACTACATGTTGTATTTTGGCTTTTTATCTAGGTAGCTTTTTAAATTTTTAAACACATCAATATTGAACAAATTATAGGCTGGATATGATCCTCTTCTTCCAATCTTATTTTATTATCTCATTAATTGATATATAAATTGATAGGGAAATTCAGCAAACATTTACTAAAGGCCTTATATATATGCAGCAGAATGAGAGATACTGGTTACACAAACACAATAAATTCTCTGCTCTCAAATGTTTGCTCTAATATTCAACAGTCTGAAAGAAGACATCAAGTATGTAAATCCAAAAAAAGGCAAAGAATTGCTTATATAGGCACAATCAAAATTCCAGAGAACTACCCTCCAGCCCTCCTGTTCCAACCCTAATGCTCCCTATTCTAGCCTAGTTCTGCTCCTTATCCCACCCACACTCTGTCATTTTCTCTGCAAGAATGGCCAAAGAGCCCATACTCTTCTCCTTCAGTAGGTGCCCTACATATTCTTCTCCCTTAGAAAACCCATCCCTAAACACCTCCTCCAACGCAAGTCTGACTTGGCGTTGAAAGCAAGCTGCATCCTTTTGCTCCTTATCCACTTATGGCTGACTCAAAAGCAAGCATTGAAGCCCTTTTCGTTATAAGTGCTCAATTCTTAGAAAATTAGAAGATAAATACATAAAATATAAGAAGTTTAGGAAACCTACAACGTTGATGATTATGATTATTTTTTCTTATGATATTTTGCATTTCTTATCTCTCATATATTGCATATATTGCATATATTATATATTGCATATATTGCATATATTATATATTGCATATATTCTTATCTCTCATATATTGCATATATTGCATATTGCATATATATTGCATATATAAGACATTTCCTTATCTTTCACACTTTTTAGATGTTCCCTGCATTTTTCCTTTCACTGACTGGATTACACTTGATATCATGGTTGACAATTGTAACTAAATTATTATTTGTATAATTTTTATCTCCAATATATACTCTTCCTTAAACTGAAGAAGGTTACATTGAAGAGGATGATGTGGATGTTAAAGTTTGACAGCTGAATAATGGTGTCAAAGATAATCCAGGCAGCAAGAAAGAAGTAAGTGCCATAGCAGAAAAGCAGTATGTGGAATACAGTAGGCACTTGATATATATTTATCAAACAAATGATGAGTTAATGAATGAACTCAAACTTCACTTCTTCTTTTAAATTGTCCCTAACCTTTGAGACTGAATTAATAAGTCTCTTTCTGTGCTTCTGTAAAGCCATCACAACAATAATAGCTAAGTTATTCAGTGGTTATTATGTCTCAGGTGCTGCTTTAAAGGTATTAACTCACTTAATCCTCACAACAACTCCATGAAGTAACTGCAATAAATATCTCATTTTATAGATGGAGATACTCAGACACAGAGAGGTTTAATAACTTTCCCAAGGTCACATAGTCAATAATTAGAAGAGTTCTATCCAACTATCCAATCCATAAATGCACACTACGAGCTCCTAAACATAAGCATTTTGTCTTACGAATCTCAATTTCTCTAGTGCCTAGCCCTATAATGGTGCCTAGAATATAGAAAATTATTAGCAGTTTTTGAAAAGTGAATAAATACTTAAACAGTAATTGATAACATGAACCAACCATGCAATACAAAACCAATGCTTTACACACCTGCCAATTTCAGGTGTCCAAGGTTGAGAGAAACTCCCCTTATACCAGGAGAAGTTCTAATCAAACACCCCCCACCTTTTCCTCTGGAAAAAGAAACATTAATTTGATTTCAGCAGTTGCATCATACTTCTGTTATCCTCAGTAACTCAGAGCATCAGCCTCACTGGCCTTATTTCTATTTCTTGAACATGCCAAGTTTATTCTTACCTTAAGATCTTTGCACTGTAATTTTCTGTTTTTTTTTTTTTCTTGTGGAAATACTCTTCTTCCAAATGTTCTCATGGCTTGAGGCTTTTAGCCAGTCAGGTCTCAGCTCAAGCATGACCTCTGCAATGAAGTTTCCCTGACCATAAACACCCAATATAAAATTACCTTGGGCTGAAGTCATGTACTCCAGCTCAGTTCAGCAGAGAGCCAAGCTCTGGAATTTTAAACACAAGCCTGGGTGTTATAAATTAACTATTTATTATAAAGTAACTAATTTCATGTTTATATTGTCAATTGGGCATCTTTCTCCTGTAAGTAGCTCAGAAGTAGGAGGAGCAGCCAGGCCAAGACAATCTCTAGGCATTTATGTAATCCTTGATTATTGTATAGTCTAATAGAACTCCAATTCTTACGATCAATCCTACAATTATTTACTTGTTTTCTTACAGAAAAGAGAAAATGAATTCATAAATGGACAAAATTATGGTGAAAGAAAGTGAGAAGAACAGTCTTGAAGGCAAAAGTTAAGCGCAAAATAGCATTCTGTTGTTAAAACCTAATTGGATGTATACGAAATTCAGGTATCTTTAAAAAACCAACTACCAAGTAGTCAATAATTGGACACTTAGGTAGTCACCTGTGCAATGATCATCAAGCCCTCAAATGGCAAAAAAAGGAGATTCCGGAGATTCCCCAATTTTCCAGTCCTACAACATAACCTGTACTTCACTATACTCTAGGCCAGGGTTCCTCAACCTCAGCACTACTGACATTTGAAGCCAGATACTTCTTTGCTTTAGGGAGCTGTCCTGTTTATTGTAGGGTATTTAGCAACATTCGTAACCTCTACTCACTAGATTCCAGTAACAACTACTACCCCCACTCCCACCCCAAGATGTGACAACCAAAAATGTCCCCACCTACTGCTAAATGTTCTCGCCAGGAGAAAAGAGCCCCCAGTTGAGAACTTTAGTCATGATTCTTTCTAAATCTATTATGGTTTGGACCAAAGTATGAGAGGAACTCCAGGTTTATAGCTATGTGGTCTGAGTTTTCCTTAAATCTGTATGTTTTTTTCTTTAACAAATGGTGTTAGGAGAGCTGGATACCAACAAAAGATACTGCAAAAGATACTGGATACTGCAAAAGAAAGCAGTTGGACTCTAATCTTACACGATATGCAAAAATCAACTCAAAATGGATCAAAAACCTAAACACAAGACCCAAACTATAAAACTTCTATAAGGAAACATAGGGGAAAAGGTTCATAACACTAGATTTGATAATGATTTTTTGGCTATGACACCAGAAAGCATAGGCAAAAAAGTGAAAGTAGATAAATTAGGCTACATAAAAATGTAAAAATTCTGTGCATCAGAGAACACAAGAGTATAGTAAAAAGCCAGTCCCCAGAAGGGAGACAATATTTGCAAATCATATATCTGACAATGGGCTAATACCTAGAATATATACAGAATTCCTACAACTCAACAACAACACAGCAAGCCAATTTTAAAACGTACAAAGGACTTAGACATTTTCCAGAGAAGATATATAAATGGCCAATAATCACGTGAAAAGCTGCTCAACATCACGAATCATTAGGGAAATACAAATCAAAGCCATGATGATGTGCCATCTGACACCCATTAGGATAACTTCTATCAGAAAAAAATAACAGAAAATAATAAATATTGGTCAGAATGTGGAGAAAGTAGAACTTTTATGCACTGTTGGTGGGAATGTCAAATGATACAGCCATTATGGAAAACAGTATGGGAAATAAATTGAAAATAGAATTATCATATGACTCAGCACTTCCATTTCTGGGTATATACCCCAAAGAAATAAAAGTAGAGTCTCAAAGAGATATTTTTACATCATGTTCATAACAGCATTATTCACAATAGCCAAAAGGCGGAAACAATCTAAATTTCCATAGGTGGATGAGATATATTTTTTTAAAAAGTGGTGGTTTCTGGGAGCTTAGAGGGAAGAAAAACCGAGGAGTGGTTGCTTAAGTGGTATAGAGTTTTGAAAGATGAAAAGAGTTCTGGAGGCTGGTTGAACAAGAATGTGAATTACGTAACACTACTGAACTGTACACCTAGAAATAGCAAAGATGGTAAGTTTTGGGTTGTGTTTCACCACACTTAAATTTTAAAAAAAAAACTGTATCTGTAAAGAACAATTAGTGAAATAAAGATAGTTCTTCCAGATTTGAAAATGTAGAATCCAAAGCATCATCTTAGAAGTATCTGGGCCTTAAATATAGGTTATCCTTGGATAACGGGATCCATTCACACTTCTGAATGAAAAACAGCCTGTCCACTGGCTACCATTATGATTCACCTTTGGTTCTTCCTTTTTATCAAATGATGGCAAAATCAGTTATCATTTCACTCACTCTTAATTAAACCCTAAGGTAAACAAACATTCACTGAGTACCAATTATGAATCAAGGATGGTGTTGAGGAGAGTTACACAAAGTGTGCAATTCAATTCTGGGAAAGTGATAATAGATCTTTGAAAATCTGATACTGAACACACTCAGTCATAGCACAGTTTCACAGTTAAGACCATGGATTCTTGAGCCAGACCGCCTAGGTTTTAATTCTGGCTCTTCCACTTGCTAGCTGTGGTCTTTTTGCCTTATGCCTCAGTTTCTACATCCTTGGATGGGGATACTAATAGTACCTTATTCATAAAGTTACTGTGAGGACTAAATGAGTTAATATTTGTGAAGTTTAGTTAGAGCATTGCTTGACATATAGTGTTACTTAAGTACATACTCACTAAACAAATCCACATGCACTGCACACCTAACTACATAAAAAGACCTTGCTAGAAGCTGTGAACTTTGCTCAAACTGTGCCCTAGAACCTATTATTTAACATGGCAAAAGGAGATTCCTAGTTGTTTGGCTATTTCAAGAAAATGTTCAAGTCCTTGAAAATATCCTCTCCATCTGTGATGACTGAGAACAGATTGTTTAATGAAGAGAAAGTAAGATGACTGCTAAGTTTCCTCGTACTGGGCTCACAATGTGGTTACTCCTCCTGCCCTAGGAGCTTCAAACTGCACAGAAGGAAGTGGGGTGTGAGCCTGTTATCATGGTGTGCACACTATGATTATTTTCAGAGAGAAATGCACCATTAAACTCAAGTGTTATTCCTAGGTTTAAGACAGAACACAAAAGCAAAAAACAAATCCAAAGTTTTAAAAGTATCTGCTCTATCAAACTAGAGCCATGGATAGAATTACAATGATGCTCTCTGAGTAGGAGCCTGAGCTGCATTACAAATGTGAAATCTTTTATGAGGACCAGATGGAAACATTAAACGCCTAGAGAATTTGAGAACATGTTAAAAGTGAAAATCCCAATCCAAACACAATGACTATGTCTGATGTATGCTACTGCAAAACCAGAAAATATTTAGGACATAAACTCCTTAAAAGATTGTCTTTCACTGAAAAATAAACAAACCCTAGGAGTTCCCAACTGGTGAAAACTTGGCTAAAAAAATGTGGCATGGAAGTTCAGAAAACATCACTTGGACCTGTGTAAAAAGTTATAAGATATAATTCTTGATATTTTTCATTATTATAATACAAAAGGGAAACAATTATAATATCTTGGTCTCAATTAACAACTATTTCTTAACTGAATATGTAGAAAGAAGAGGTTTTAACTAGGCTAACCTAGAAAACTGCATATAAATTCTTTATGTATCCATCAAAAACAAAAAAAGGTCATTTTTCATTTTGCTAATTTCTATTAAACATCTGTTCACATTTTAGAAATATCCTAATTGTCTGACAAATTGTATGTATGTGAGTTTCCTCATAGCCTGAAATTTCAGATGTTACATTATTTTGTCACCCTCTGCCTGCCAATATCCTAGTGGCAAAATAAGGACCAAAATAACTTTGTCCCACCTGTAGTAAAATACAGATGTCTCAGAGGAAAAAAAAAACACTCTTTTTTTTAAAACATGTACTTGCCAATTATTTTGCAATATGAATAGGAAATAGTGTCTGTCATCAAAGAGATGAGTCTAATATAATTATTCCTGAAAATTTTCTCTTCTACATAATGCCCTACAAATAAAATTTACCACTGTGATACTCTTTCTTAAAAATATTCATGTTGCTCTTGTTTCATTAGCCTTGCTGTAGCACAGGGTGAAAAGATAGCCATGGTTTTGATTTATGTACTCACTATGCAGTTACTTTATGAGTGTCCTTTTCATTTCCATTGATTCACTAAATATTAATGACAAGCAACTCAAAGGAACATAATTCCAATTCGGGGACTGTTGTGGGGTGGGGGGAGGGGAGAGGGATAGCATTGGGAGATATACCTAATGCTAGATGACGAGTTGGTGGGTGCAGCGCACCAGCATGGCACATGTATACATATGTAACTTACCTGCACGTTGCGCACATGTACCATAGAGCCTAAAGTATAATAATAATAATAATAAAAAGAAAAAAAACGATAAAAAAAGAATAAATATTCACTTATTACTGTCCTACAGTGTTGAAAATTAATCCAGCTTTCCATCCATAGAAATAGAGCTAAATATCACATGCAATATTGTTGAAGCAAGGAGAGAAAGATGATTAATCTTCGTGGGGATGATGAGGCTGAGTATGGCATCACATGATGTCAAAAAGTCTCACAGGAAGAAAATGGAAGAAAGTCAGTGAAGTGGGAATTTAGAAAGTCATTGAAAAATTGCAGAGGAATAAGACTGATTACAGAAGGTTAACCTATGAATGTAAAGTGTAGTATTAGGTATGGAAAGAAATAAAAATAATATCTACTTAATGCTCATTATATATTATATTATCTGAGTAAATCTTCACAACTATAAAATAAATTAGATAGTATACTAGGTACAATGGGAGGAAGAGATTAGATGACTTATTTTCCTAAGATTCTACAGCTAGTAAACAATGTAATCAAAATATGAATTTAAGTTTTCTTGCTGTTAAGTTCAGTATACTTGCCAAATGCCCCTCTTTCTCTTTATATAGAAAATAATCTCTTATTAAATTTTATATAATATTTTTTAATTTTTAAAATTTATATTTCCAGATAAAATTACCAGTTTGAAAGGCAATAGTTATTTTTACTATTTTATTTATCACATAATATTTTAAATTATCTGCTCACATTTCCCTCTCCCATTCAACATGGGCCTCAATGCTTAAAACTGGAAGGTACCCAAACAGTCTGCAACTCATTTGTCTATTTATTCACTTATTCATTCAATAAATATATATTAACTACCTACCACGTGCTACCATGTGTTCTAGTTTTGAGGATTTAGAAATGAATAAAATAGACAAAGCTCTTTGTCTTCATGGAGATTATATTCTAATTGGAGAGGGATGAGAGACAGACAATACCAAAGATTAGATGGATAGATAGATAGATAGATAGATAGATAGGTAGACAGATAGACAAAGATACAGATCATATGGATATGAAATAGATGTAGATATGGAAAAATACATATATATGCAGATATATACATCAGGTTCTACAAAGAACCCAAATCAGGGATAATGATGGTAGAAAGGCAAAGATGTGCACTGCTATTTTATATAGATGGTCAAAAAGTCTTCTCCAATTAGATGAATTCAAGACACCACCTGAAATAAGAAAAGCAAAGCCCATACAGATATCTGGAGAAAGTTTTTTCTCAACAACAAGAAAAGGCCGAGGTCTTGATAAGAAATCCTGCTTAGCCTGAGAACCAAGTACAGCAGTGTGGCTGGGATGGTGTGAGGGGAAGGAAAGGAGTTGGAGAAGTAATAGGTTGAGACCAGGGTAGATTTGTAGGCATGGTACATGCACATTGACCCATACTCTGAGTGAAATAGGATGTTGTTAAAGGATTCTGAATAGAGGAATGAAACAACTGATCAGATACTATAAAGGATCACTTGGCAGCTACAAGAGGAATTAATTGTAAAGGGGAAAGAATGAAAGAAGGGAGATCCAGTAAGATGTTAATTTGATAATCCAGGTTTGAGGTAATGGTTACTTGGATCAGAACAGCGACAGCTGGTGCTAAGAAGTGGTGACAGTCTCGCTTCCTTGTGAATGTTGAGCTGATAGGATTTGCTGATGCATTTGAAATGGGAAATATCAGAGAAAAACAGGAATCATGCAAGACTCCAAGATTTCTGACCTGAGTAATTAGAAAAATTGAATTGCATTTTACTGCAATGGAAAAGATTTGGAACATATTACATCAAGGGCGTGGTGTATGGGGGAAAAAGCCATGATGTCAGTTTTGGATATGCTAAGTTTTGGTTGTCAAGAAGGCTGCTGGAGAAAGACACAGACCTAGAGTTCAGAGGAAAAGTCTGGCTAGAGATATAAATTTGGGAAGCATCAGCATACGGATGTTATTTAGATTGAGATACTTGGCCTAGGGAGTTATTATAGGACAAAAATGAAGAGGTCCACAACCCTCTGGAGCATTCCAATATTTAGACATGAGGGACATGAGGAGGAACCAACTGAGAAAGAGAAGCCCATGGGGAAGGAGAGACATTCAGTGTTCTGGAGGCCAAGTGAAGGAATTGGTCATTAGATTTGGCACATGGAATGTCATAACCTCAGTAAGAACACTTTTAGTGGAAATGTGAGGAGAAAACTTGGTTAGAAGTTTCCAGAAGATGACTGGAGGAGAGGAAACCAGGAGAGCAGTACAATTATTTGGGAGAGTTTTGCTTATAAGGGAGAAATGAAATACAGCAATAGATAGAGGAGTGCCTCAGGTCAAAGAGGGCTTTTTAAAGGGAAATAGCATGTTTGTAAATGGATACCATTTAATAGAATGGAAAACTGATGATACAGGAGACAGCAGGGACAAGTGCAAGAGCAAAGCCCTTGTGGCTGAGTACTGATATAGTGCTATAGTGCAGTACACAGTGAGGGGTGGCCTTAACCAGGTACACAGATAATTCATGTATAGAAACAGGAAAAGCAGGAAACGGGCACAATCAAGCAGGTGGTTGACAATGCTAATGAATGAATGAATGAGTGAATGAATGGTTTGCAAATACAATGACATGCCTGGACATTCAGCCCATCGTCTACGTTCCATGCCTGGAACATACCCTTTCATCCTCCAAAATACTCCCCTTTGTCTCTTCTCTCTAATGTGCCAAATTCTGTAAGTAGAAATTAATTCTTCTAGTTTAATGGTTTATTCTCCCCAAATTAAACACCATGAGTCCATTATGTGTAAGAGCAAATGAATTTTACAAGTCTTCCTGAGAGAAAGCTTTTAATAAGGGGACATGTGAATCCAGTAACCCTGGATGTTTTCCCACAGGAGCTGGGAGTTGGAAGTTGCAAAGGGGATGGGGCAGGTTGTGTAATGATATACCTCTGTATCTATGGATCTTGTCAACATATAAAATGTGTTACTCCAAATCAGAACACATGTACTAAATCTTGCTTTATTTCTTTGTAGCTTGTTTACCTGGTATCAGTTAATTGACCTTCGTGAGTCTCAACTGTCTCATCTGTAAATGCAGATGAAGACTAAATGATATAAGAAACATATGATGTAATTGTTCCATCATTGCCTAATTTTATGTGAAAAAAATTAAAATGCGAATTTGTTTCCCTCTGTCTTAGGAGATATTTCCTACCTGCTCACATCAGCAGACTACCTAGCCTATTGCTAGTACACCAGATTCTCAAGTATAGATCACTATTGATTAATTGCTCAGTATGTCACCATAACAGGGGCAGACTCAAGGCTCACAGCCATTTGGAAAAAGTAGAACCATTGCTCTTCAAACCTGTAGCTTCATAATTAGATCATTTCCACCTGGTAGCAGTGGGCGAGCATTGTATTTTATACTTGTTTTTCATTTGTTTGGTTTTGCAGGGGGGGTTGTTTTGTTTGTTTTTCTTGTTCTGTCACCCAGGCTGAAGTGCAGTGGCATGATCTCGGCTCACTGCAACCTCCACCTCCAGAATTCAAGCAATTCTCCCGCCTCAGCCTCCCAAGTAGCTGAAATTACAGGTGCCTGCCACCACACCTGGCTAATTTTTGCATTTTATTAGAGACGGGGTTTCACCATGTTGGTCAGGCTAGTCTTGAACGCCTGACCTCAAATGATCCCCCTGCCTCAACCTCCCAAAGTGCTGGGATTACAGGCATGAGCCACCATGTCTGGCCCTGTATTTTATACTTTTATATATTTTTTGCAGAGTCAAAGTTTCACTCTGTTGCCCAAGCTAGAGTGCAGTGATGCAATCAGGGTTCACTAAAGCCTAGAATTGCTGGGCTCAAGGATCTTCCCACCTCAGCCTCAAGAGTAGCTTGCACTACAAGCACGTGCCACTATGCCTGGTAAATTTATTATTTTTTTAATTTTTGTAGAGATGGGAGTCTCACTGTATTAGTCTATTCTCACACTGCTGTTAGGAAATACCTGAGACTGGGTAATTTATAAAGGAAAGAGGTTTAATTGACTCACAGTTTCGCATAGCTGAGGAGGCCTCAGGAAACTTACAATCATGGCAGAAGAGGAAGCAAACACGTCCTCCTTCACATGATTGCAGGAAGAAAAGTGCAGAGCAGAGCAGGGAAAAGCCCCTCATAAAATCAACAGATCTGTTGAGAACTCACCCACTATCATGAGAACAGCATGGGGGAACCTCCTCCATGATTCAATTACCTCCCACCAGGTCCCTCCCATGACACATGAAGATTAAGGGAACTATAATTCAAGATGAGATTTGGGTGGAGACAGAGCCAAACCATATCACTCACCATTGTTGCCCAGGCTTGTCTCAAACTTCTGGCCTCAAGCAATCTTCTCGCCTCAGCCTCCCAAGTGGTTGGAATTACAGGTGCAAACCACCATGCCTTGCTATACTGATATACTCTTAACACTTGTATCTATGCAAAATTAATCATTTGACATGCCAAATGACTATATACTCTCCTTATCCAGATTAAAGCTCCTTGATGGCATGGTGCATCATGTTTACATTATCCAGCAATAAATATCTGTTGGTCGTAATCAATAAAAAATGAAAATACAAGCCACCCATCAGAGTTAACTCACTAAGCGATGTCCATCTGGTGTTTATCCATTGAAAAAGGACTAACATACACAAATGCAGCAATGCTGTAAGAAACCCAAAACAATTATCTTAGCTCTCAGATAACTAAGTACTTGGCAAGTGCATTTTTAGGGTTCGCATAAAATACAAAATTCATTAATGTATTTTAAAGCTAAGACACATTTTTGAAAATCTGATATGCATAAAACTTTTTTAGAAACTTTTTTTCCTTTCTAAATGCTTCTGCCATGTTATTTTGCAGAAAGGCAGAGCATTCTGTGAACACTGGTATTGAATATTCATACTATAATACATAAGGTAAGGGTGGTAGAGCAGGTAATTATTAATCCCACTTGACAGAAAAGCTACCAGCATCAAATGAATGCATATGTGCTCCGTGGGCATTAGGGATTCAGCTGGCATTAAAACTCAAATCCCTTGAACCCCAAGCAAGCACTGTATTCATGAAGATAGCTCCTTCATAATATTCGACTCTGCAAAGCTTTATTCAGATGAAGCAGTTGCTTAATTTAATCTACAATTTCCACACAGGTTCCTAAAAATCTTATTTTTATTAATTTGGACAGACCCAGAAACTTGGCATGATCCTAGTGAAACCCAAAAGTAGTTTACTTTATTTTTCACTGTTACTAAGCTTTGAGCTGATTTGAATAACCACTTTTCAATGACAATTCATTTAAATAGAATCCCTGGCCTTAAAGATATAACTTTTTCCTGCCTTTAAGTTGCCAAGTGACACAATAGCCTGATCAAAGATTATGTGAGAAAGAAAACTTTCTCAAAGGAGAAGCAATAACCTTTATTTTTTTCATCCTTAAATATTCTTTGAAATGACCAAGAAATAAAGAGCAATTTGATTTAAATGTTGTAAAGTTGTCTGAATAAAGGCAACTTTCACTTCATTATATATTGGTTATATGAGCTTGTTATTATCTTTCTGCAGGAAGCATAAAAGTGATATAAAGACCCATGGGGTAGATTAGATTTTAAGGTACCACTTAGTCTGTCTCCTGTCTCCAGTCTCTCACTTACATGGTCCCATAAAGCAGAAATTCTTCCCCGTTTTATAAAATGAATCTGGAGCAATGTGTATGGTATTTGATAATATTTATTAATGGGATGCTCTTTACATATACCCAAATACACCTGCGGCGCTTAAGTCAAGCTCTTTGATTTTTATATTTTAATGATAGAATACCCTTACTTTCTGTACAGTAATCTTTATCTTTCTTTTCCCATGCTTCTCAACCATACTAATTAATATTTGTAAATATTATATAATCATATAAAAGCATATAAGTAGAGAAATAAATGTTATTGTTTTATCTCTTATTTACTGATGAGGAAGTTGATGCTCCCAAAGGTTAAAGGACTACTCCTTCTCCACTCAAAAAATAAATAAATAAATAAACAAATAAACAGTTTGTAAGTGGTGGTGCCAGGATACATGTCTGGATTCTGTCAATCTAGATCCCTAGGTGCTTTTCCACTGCGTCTCATGAATAAACTTTCTGATATAAACAAGTCACTAGGAGGTTAGATCCCACTAAGGAAAACAACTTCAGAGACATTCTGGCACTTTGAAAAGGCCATTAAATGTTTTTTACGTTAACTTAAAAAAAAAAACAGTGCTTCATTGGTATCTATTAATAGTTTCACTAATGGAGAAAGTATCAAATTCAAGCAGATAACTGGAATTTTAAAGAAAAAAGATTAATCTGTGGTCAAAATCTGCAATTTGGAATGGTCTCTGTGATGAATGAGAGTGATTACACACCATAACACATAAGGATTTATTACTTTTTATTTTATTGTGGTAAGGATAATTAATACGTGCTTTATGATAAAGTCATATTCTATGAAACTAAGTAATATCTAAGTGGTCTAAAAGAATGGATTTAAGATGCACCACATTTGCTCAATGAAAACTGATTTAATTAAACCATGTTATAAAGATCTTTAAGTAGCTTGCATTATGATACATATTATATAAATTTTACACAAAATCATAAGCTCTCAATATATTAGTGAACTAAGGACTGCTTTTATTACCTGCCATTGGCCAGGGATTATACTAACCATCATACACACATTACTTCATTTAATCTTCATAAAGCCCTAATG
The DNA here is from genome assembly GCF_028885655.2 of Pongo abelii. NCBI lineage: Eukaryota > Metazoa > Chordata > Mammalia > Primates > Hominidae > Pongo > Pongo abelii. Next base: position 167,102,756 of record NC_071985.2, read on the forward strand.
AAATACAAGTAGAGTTTTTCTAATTTTTCTACTTTTTCTAAGATAGGTTGAATGGTTTGCCCAAAACCAGTGTCTGGTAAAAGATGCAGCTAGAAACCAAATGCTGTGCTTTTTGCATCATATAACCTGTCATCCTAAAGTCTCTATGTCGTGTTGGTAAATGAGCATGTGAAAGACACTGTTTTATGGGTGAACTCACACCTGGCTGAGTAGGCTGACAGGTTAAGAAAACAGCCAGGGTTAACCCCATGAAATTGAAATTTGCATATGAATTTCAACAATAGACTCTCAGGAGGAAGTCTTGGGCAGTTAGGACCTTAGCAAGAAAGACTTAGATCCCATAGTTTATTTGTCCAGTCTTCTCTGACCTCTCTTCTGGCCTAAAGAATCCTGATGGTGAGATAAAGAATTCCTGTATAAACTGCTGAGGGAATTACAGCAGAAATAAGCCACAGAAGCATGCTCAGATCCTCTATGCTGCAACAAGTAGTCTCAGCTTATTAAATTTGTAGAGGATCAGAAAGGATGGAAAGGAGACATTTTGAGATAAATAAGTTTGATGACACTGGAATTCTTCCAAGGCATTTGTTCACTGAATTCTATATTGGCTTTTAATATGCGGATCCTGAAATAGACAAGACATCTTCTTATGTTTTGTTTTGTCTTGTTGTTTTTAAGCTTATTGGTACAAGTGGATGGAATGACTTCAAAGTGGTTCTCTTCCTATCTCTTTCACACAGTGAAGATGATAAATGTTTTTTTTAAAAAAATGTATTGATGAGAGCAAAACAAGACAATAAAGTTTCTTATCTGGAATGTAAGCTATTCACACTGGGTCTTCTGATAATTAGTGCGTTTTAGTATAATTTAGCTTGGTTCATTAGGATATGATTCACATGATAGCAAATGAATGATATTTTGTTTCTTAGTATGCTGAATTGTCACACTGTGGATATTATAAATGTATTTCTTTACTAACCCATATGCACTTTGACTCTTTCAAATTGGCACAGTCCATACACAGTGATGCTTTTCAAAAAATAAAAAAAAACTAGTTCCTGCTTTACCAGCCAACCCTGACAATAATATGCATGTTTGTGTATGTTTAGAGATTTAGTCAGATAATTAAACAGTAACATCTATTAAACAACTTATAATGTTTGAAGTACTGTTCTAAGTACTTTAATACATTATCTCAAGAAATAGGTAACTCACAGTCTAGGGAGATTTTTTTAAATTAAATTAACATTTGAAAATATCTGAACATAAAACTCTTTTCTCCGTTTTGCCAGTTAAAGAATTGAGGTCTAGGACAGTTAAATTAGTTCTAGGATTGATCTAAAGTTTTAAGAGCAAATCAAGGTAAAATACTGATACCCAACCTAGCATTCTCAACTCCAGATGAAGTCACATAAAACAAAGATTCACCATGAAAAATAAATTCAAGACAACATCAAAATTATACAGTGATAGAACCCCATGTTCTACAGTATACTACATTAAAACATTATATAGTGTTTCATATTTACGATAAAATTTTTATAGATTTATTTAAAAAAAAACTTCCCTTCTTGAGGAAGAAAATTTGAATCCTATAGACATCATCTCTTAGAAACCATTTTGAGAAATGAAAACCAATAATTTATCAGCAAGAAAAATCATATGTTATGATAGATGCCTTTAACCCTCTACTATATTTTAATAGTTTTTTTTTAAACCAGTGCTACAAATGTATTCATAACTTGTCAATATGTCAGTGTGCTCTTAAGAATTAAAATATTTGCAAAGTTTATTGATACATGACTTGTATAAACAATTTTATTTCACCAAATAGATAAGGATAGCAAATAAAGACATTAAAAGATGTTCGATATTACTAGTCATAAGGGAAACGCAAATTAAAATCACAGTAAGTTACCACTACTTATCTGTTAGAATGACTAAAATTTAAAAAAACTTGACAATACAAAATGCCCTCACACATACAGAATAATAACAACTCTCATATATAGCTAGTAAGACTATAAAGTGGGACATCCATGATGGAAAACAGTTTGGCAGTGTTTTATAAAGTAAAGCATATACTTTAGGCCAGGTGCGGTGGCTCATGCCTGTAATCACAGCATTTTGGGAGGTTGAGGCAGGCAGATTGCTTGAGCCCAGGAGGTCTAGACCAGCCTGGGCAACATGGTGAAAACCTATCTCTACAAAAAAAACAAAAATGAACTGGGTGTGGTGGCACGTGCCTGTAGTCCCAGCTACTCAGAAGGCTGAGGCACAAGACTAGTTTGAACCCATGAGGCAGAGGTTGCAGTGAGCCAAGATCATGCCACTGCACTCCAGCCTGGGTGACAGAGCAAGATTCCGTGTCAAAAAAACAAAAACAAATAACAACCAAAAAAGCATATAATTCACAATACAACCCATCAATGCCACTTTAAGATATTTACCCAAGAAAGATTAGAATATATGTTTACCCAGAAAACTATACATGAATGTTTATATCATCTTTATTCATAATAGCCAAAAGACTGGAAATACAAATTTTGATTCAGTTGGTGAACAGATAAACAAATTGTAGTACACCCAATACAAAGGAATACCACTTAATAATAAAAGGGAATAAATTACTAACAAATGCAAAAACATGGATGAATTGTAATAACAGCATGCCTAATATATGGAAACTATTTTAAAATAAATAATATTTTTCTTTTGATCCCAAAACTACTGCTCTCCACCTAAATGTGCTCTCTTCAACATAAAGAAAACATGTATATGATTTTATACACAGAAAGAGACAAAGAGGTAAATAAGTGAAACTACTAACAATTAGTTATCTAGGTAAAAGGTGTTCATTGTACTATTCTTTCAACTTTGAAATTTTAAATGTTCACTACCAGTGATGTCTCCCTGACCCACAGTTGCTTTCATCCTCCTCATTTATCCTGCTGCCATTCCTGGACATATTAGATGAAGATGATTTTAATATTATAAATTATCTGGAAATGTCTGTGACTTTATCAAGCACAACTAAATAGATTTCTTTTCTCCCGCTACTCATTTAACTCTTAAACTGGTGGTTTTCAAGTACTTGGAGATTATGGAATTTGTGTGGGAATCCTCCAAAATTCTCCAAGCATATAATCATCCATGTTGCTTTGTTCTGACCCAGAACCAGGAAACAGATCATCACCACCCTCTTTTTTGAGGAAGCTCCAAATGGTTCCTAGATCACTGATTTTCCAGAAAATACAGTTTGAAAGAAGCACTCTTTGAAGCTACACTATCCTCCATCCCCTGACTTCCAATCTGCATAGTTTGCAATAAAGCTGAGTTTTGAGAGGTATAGTTTGGAAGAGGAGGACAAGCCTGGGTCTGTCAAGGGAGCACATCATCTCATAGGCATTCTCTTTACAAAGGTCTTGAGAAGCAGTCATCTTCATTCTCCCTAAGTTCCAGGAAGAAGCAACCTGAGAAGTTGAGTTATTTTTCATTTCAGCCTAAAGTACACAGTGGTATTCAAACATATTTATGTCAAACAAATTACTACCAGTGACAGAGGTCCCCAACCTCCTAGTTCAGGAAAGAAAAAATGAGACAGAACCAAGTGAACAGTTTCCCTCTCAGTGATGTCTTTTCTAGAGAACAAGGGTTATTAACTTGCAATTTCCTCACTCTGCAAGTCATAGACTTCTTACTTCCAAGTTCCCTGGGGAAATCCTATTAAAAGCTCAAATTGCTGTAGCTGCTACTAGAGTTAATATTGTAAATGTTGCATCAGTGGAAAATATAGATAATTAAGCATTCTAATGTACACTATGTAAACATTTTGAAGGCAAAATAACAAATAGATTCCCCCATACAACACTTCTTCTCAGGCAGTTGGTGAGAGATATGTAGAGCTTTCTTGAGCTGATGCACCAACCGTGCTACTTGATGCATGAAGAATAACCAAATAAATAATTGTACAGTGCTACAGACAAATATTTACTTTACAGCACTACAGACTAGGTAGTATGATTTGTACATGGTGACTTAATTAAATAGGCTACCATGTAAAGCACTTAGGCTCTAGTGAGATATTATAATTAAATCTATATCTGCAATATCATAGAATACAATATAGGAAGCAAGCTGCAGTAGCTCTACTGACAGAAAGAGAGCACAGCTATTGAGAGAGGAATGGAGAAGAATGCTTGTAGAGTAAGTATCAACAAAGCTTCCTTTCCGGTTCCGTCATATCAAGCTATAGGAAAAATGTTCATAGAATAAAGAGCAGGAAACAAACCATATTCATTCTTTATTTTCTTCAACAAGTATTTGTTAAATAACTGCCTTTCTTGTATGCTCTCAGGATATTGAAAACAAGACAGAATCACTGCCCTATGCAATTTAGCAGGGATGGCAGACGATGAAAGGATAAGACAATATAACAAATAAGCATGTCTATAATGTATTTTCTAGTAATAATAAGTACCAAAAAGACAAGGAAGTAAAAGGCGAAAGGGTGCTATTTTAGATAGGGAGGTTGGCAAAGGCCTCTCCAGATAGTGATACCTGGAGATAGTAGAATCCTGAATGGACATTAGAGGAAACCATGTTAACATCCAGGTACTTTTCTTCCAGGCAGAAGAAAACCAAGTGCAAAGGCCAGAAGTGAATACAGGCTTAGTTTGCTGAACAACAAAAAGCAGGCTTACAGGGCTGGAGAACAGGAGAGGAGGTTGGAAGCAGCCTGGGGCCAGATAATGTAGGGCCTGAAAACCATAGTAAGCGTTTGAGATTTTTTTCTAAGAAATCACTTAAATGCTTCTAGCATAATGTTGCAACTGCATTGACAGTGATGTTAGAGAAGGAAGCACTATAAACATCCAAGGAGAAAAACTGAGAGATAACAAAACAGAAAGGAATGGAAAGAGAATGCAAGTGGGATTTAGCAAAATGGGTTTAGCCTTTAGCAGAAAGGCAGCTGGCAAGCTTGCTGGGCCACCTTCCGGCATGTGTCCTGGGGGTTGTCACCATTACTTTGCAAAGCCCTTTTTACAGTAAGTATTTTAAAAATCCAATATATTGAAGACTTGAGGACACTAAAAGGCCAGGAAAACACTATTTATAGATGTACTGATAAAATGCTTGCTCTGATTAAAGCAACAGACTCAGGCTATCAGGCATAGATTTCTACTGCCATTTGATTCAGATTGTGGACTAAGATAATAACTGCCTTTTTTCTTTAACCCACTAGGAGTCTGCACTTAAAGTAAAATACAAGGCATCTCTAGTAAATTAGGACTGAGCTAATAGGTTTTCCTCAGATGCACACATCCTCCTATGCACCTTTGCTGATTGTTTGATGCATGTGGGGGTATTGTACCAGCTAGTACTATCTACAGCATCATGGTGTAAGTGATAAATGCAAGAGACACCAAGTTCACATGCTTTCCTCCCAGTTTCCATAAACCATAATTTGTTAAGTCATAAAACATGTCATATGCATAGTTTTCAATGTTATGGGATACACAAAATAAGTAGAAGTCATTATCTCTCAAATGCACATTGTCCCTTTTCCATTTACCTTTAAGCACCTTGTCCTCTAGTCCATTCTCCACCTGACCTGCAAAGTACCTTTCCAAAATAAAAATAATATATGGCAATCCCCTTCTCATAACCTGTCGTGGCTCCCCACTGAAAATGGATAGGCTAAAACACCAACTCTTGTTCATGATATTGGAAGCCCTAGCAAATGGCTCCAATCTGCTGGCACAGTCTTACTTCCTAGCTTTCCCACCTTGCACCCTTAGGCTGAAACCTCAGTGAACTATGTGTACTTTCACTCGTGCTCAGAGTCAAATCCCAACTCAGCTGTTTATTTTCTGTGTAAACTTGAACAAATTACTTGTCCTGTCTGACCTTTATTCCTTTTCCTCTAAAACGAAAATAATATAATAGTATATAACTCATAGGGTTTTTATATGCTTAAATGAGTAAATACATTTATAATTAATATCCAACACATTATATAAGTACTGAATATATTAGAGCTATTATTGTTATTATTTTTTAACAGGATTTCCTAATTATTGCTCCCTTGGCCAAAAAATACCTTTCCTGCCCACTTTTCTCCTAGAAAACTCCTATTCATTTGTCACAACCCCATATAAATGTCATCTCTTCTCTAAACTTCCCTTAACACATTAACTCACTCTCTAGTGGTAGTTATTTCTTCTGTGCCCTGATGACAAGTTGAACAACATGCTTCAGTAGCATTATTCCCACACCACTGGTTAATTATTATTGCATAAGTTTGTCTTCCAGCTAGTATAGGAGTTCTTTGAAGATAAGGGCTCTTTCTCATTTCGTGTCTCCTAAGCCCAGATCAGAGCCTGGTGCATAGTAGGCTCTTAACAAATGTTTTGTTCAAACAAATGTTGAATCAATAATATGTAAAGACAGACATCTCTCAAAAAATTTCCCATATTACCAGGAAAGAATTCAAGGCAATTGATCAATATTACTAGCACAGATTCAGTAGAGTTAGCTAACAAACTAGGACTAAGTTGTATAATACAGCAAGCATGTCTGCAGTTCTAGGTCAATCATATGCCATATTCACTGTTTTTTTTCCCATTCTCCACTTAATCCAGTGTTGTCTTGCCAAATATAAGTCCCTTTAGAGTACTAACTATGGCTTTTAAAACTTTTGTATTCAAATATTAGATACACAAGTAAAGACTTCACGAACCTTTGTTAAAATGAGAAAAGATTTCCAAGATATAGGTAAAACTAAACAAGAAAAAGGAATACAAGCCTCTTTTCTCCTACTAACTTCTAATTACAAAAATATTGTTTCCTGTGTGCAAGCATGGACAGAGAGATAGAGGGTAGTGCTCACCAATACAAGAAGAGAGCTCCAAAAAGGAGCAGCAATGCAGCAGGGTGGGGGGCGGGGGTAGGTCAGAGGGGTGCAGTGGGCCCAGGATATATTCAAGACCATTGCAGTAGCTTTCTTCAGAGAGCATCATGTTGCTAATGATGAAAGAGAACTGATGACTGAAGTTGGGACATCAACAAAGAAGGGAAGGTTATAAAAGCTGGACACTGTGTGACAAGTACCAGGCAAGCACAGGCAGGCCATACAGGCCATGTAGTATAACACTGTGCTTCAGAAGTTGTCATCCCTGATGTGGGATTGGGGATAAATACTATGCTGACCTGAGAACTCTGGCAGTAATTTTCCAATTCAGTAATTCTGAAGGTTCCATTGACACTTTGCAACTTATTACATGTTTCATATCTACATTTTCTCATATCATCTAACAAAGAGTGTGGTATCCACTTTTGGGTTTCAAAATTCAAAGAAAAATTTTGAAATTTGAGATGGTGATTCAGAGTCAAAATAATGATTAATGGAGTATAAACACCTATAAGAAGCTAAAGCAATTCAAAATACTTTTGATATCTGCAGCAGGTAACATTGAAAGGATCATGAATTTGGAGTATACTTATATTCCAAATGAAACTTAAATGAGATAACATATGCAGACATTCTAGTAAAAAACTTAAAATATAGTAGGTGTTGGAATACATGTGGGTTGAATCAGATTTTTTTTCTCTTCTTGCTCACAGCAGTGCTCAATTACATATGTTGAGTGAATGAAAAAGAAAACGCTGGCACCAGTTAATAATGATCTTCAGATTCATGCAGGCTCTTGTGCATCTTTTTTATTAATAATATCCACTGAGGGGAAAAAAATTATATATAATATATAAATAATATAGATAAATCATAACAAATAATTTTCTAGTACCTGGACTATAAAGTAGTAAGATTGTACACTAAGTGAGATTTTAGAATTATTTTCTCTAGAGTCTTAAAAGTAGGGCAGATTCCCATATGTTAAAGATGGAGTAATTGTGGTCCTGCCCAAGGGTAAAAGGAAGCAATGAGATAATCATCCAAATTCCTTCCAGATTTAGGATTTTGTAAATACTCTGATTAGTGATAACACATTGAATATCCACATTTCCCCAGATATTTTTAAATAGCCCAGAGTCAGAATTTCATAAATATTTCTTAAATCTTCTGCCATTAGTCCACAGTTCATAATTTGGATTTTTAAAGCCAGAACTACACATCCATCTGACTGAAATATGAAATCTACAAATAAAAACTGTTTAGTGGGTTTGCATGTAAACTACATCCTCTGCATTGTTTAGCTTCATCATGAAAATTACTTTAATTTCAATGCTGGAATCAAAACAATCCAATCTTCTTAAAAGAAGCCTACTGTCTACTGTAAAGTAATAACATGTTTTTAGAGACTTCTAAGTGCATATCTTGGAATTTCTAACTTAAGTGCATGGTTTGGAAAAATACCAATCGTTGATCGTGAAAGGCTGGTTACATTTCACTATGACAAAGAGGCAAAAATAAAGTACTTATGCTCTTATTTCCTCATGTAACCATTTCATCTAATGTAAAAAAGCACATTAAATTTTTTGGAAACTCAACAAAGAAAAGTTTATTATTCTCACAAGTCTTAGAGACAGGAGGTATAGCAGACCATACAGAGCCATGTATATTCATTGGAAAGACATTAGGGTGCTCAAGAGACAAAAAAGCAAAGCAAGGGGAAAGCATGAAGCATTAGGCTAGAGCCTTTATTGGGGTTCCCCGGGAAAGGCAAAATTCTTAAGATTTGAAAAAGTCATAAAAATATGTAAGATACATGTCTATTTTCTAGAAAGAGATTTTCATTGCATGTTGTATGAAAATAAATTTGAAAAATGTTAAGCATGTATTCAGATAAAACAATAGAAATAAATATAAATAAAGACTTAGTCATGAGCTGAAAGCAAACTGTGAAACAGTTTTACTAAGAAACATCAGAAGGGGAATGTGTGAGTTGAAAGAAAAAAGGGTGAAAATGAATCATAGTCATAACTAAAGTTATTTTACAAGTTTAATGATTAATGAATCATTTTAATCTATATTACAGAGCATTATATCAAAGTCCTATGTTTTCTTTTTTGGCAATTGTAAAATTTTGTTTTAACTCAACTAAAAGAATATCATCTCATTAGTGTAGGTAACTTCAGACACCATTTAATTGTTCCTTTTGCTGCCAGAAAATCTGTATAATGCATGAGTAAAACTAGCTCTTTAATCATTTTAAAATTGGGGTTCTTTGGAAAAGTAAAAAAACTCCAGTATTTATAGCTCTATGTTCTTAGCACATCAAAAATCTATTATAAGAAAAAGAAAGGTCACACTATTGTGTTCAGAACCAAAACTCTACATTAAGAAAAATATTACCAAGGGTTTAAGAAGACATCATTATCTAAAAATCAGCTATCTAAAATTAAATATCCTTTTGGTTAAAATAGTGATTTAATATTAACTCAAGAAAAAATGTGCATCTATTAATTGTGTATTTTCTGTATATATTATTTTCATTAATTAAACATATATTTATATCTCTTCCTATTCAGTTATACTACTCAGCAAACTATAAGAAAATACATGTTAGGGGTGGGATAAAGCACAAAAGAGAGGACTTCTTCAAGTCAGTACATCCTTATACATAAACCTTCCCTTTATATGAATGTTACTATCATTGGTAGGCTTTGAAAGACTAACCACGTGTATTCTGCAAATAAGAGATTACAATTAAACAACATGATTTAATACATCAAGAAGATGACCAAAGAAATTCTGCAATAAAGCCATTATATGAACAGTCCATTGTCAGAAAGCAAGAATAAGCACATCATATATGCCAGGCAAAGTATGTGTTGGCTAAACATGTGGTATCTATCAAAGGCAAGCTATATCTTTCTAGGCATAACTTTAATTTGCCAATGCACTATACAGTAGATTAAGCAGACAAACATTTTAGATAAGTAGAAAATAATTCAAGTGAATATTAATTTTTAAAAATCATATCTCCTCAATTTATAATGTTGATTGGCAATCCAGCATGTAGTCACAAAGTCACTGTGTTAGAACTGCCTTTAAAATGTACATGCTCCCTTTATTACTATGGTCCCTGCTAGAAAAAACTAAGGTACAGCTACTCAATTTTTAAAGGTACCTTAATCTGAAAGAAAATATATCCTCCAAAAAAATCTGAAGTGGCCTGGCTTTTACAGTAAAAGTGATTTAATTTCATCGTGTTTTTTCCCTACATTTCATCATTATACTGTTTAAGGACATTACCCTACTATATTTACATACCTTGTAAACATGTATATTAAAGGTGGCAGGCTCAGTGCAAGTTTTACAGAGGGTTCTTGAATTTATTTGCTGGGTATTTAAAAAATACCTATAAATTTTAAGGTCCATTTTTTTTTAAAAAAAGAAGCTCTTAAAGATAACAGCATTTTGGAATCATAAATTAAAGTAACTGACCATGAAATTTCAGAAGTGGGAACTTAGTTTTCCTTTTCCTTAAGCAGTGTAAAGATAAGTCAATAAATCAAAAACTTACTGGTTTATATGCTATAAACACGGTGGTACAATACATTAAGTTAGACTTTACACGTTATCTTAAAAATAAGTTAGAACTAAGATTAAAACACTTATTCATGTCCCAAAATTTTTTTTTAAAATCACTAACAATCACAAAACAAAAAAAGTCACCTACCACCTCAACAGATATGAATCAAAAAACTGACTTTAAAAATTCATTTATTACTCGACTTACCTAGAATTAGCTATGTATTCTGATAAGCAGTAATTTTAAAGACTCTACAGTTAAAAGCATATTTTATCTGGAAAAAGCTAGTAGCACAATGACAATTTCGCACACAGTGCATTTATGTATTCTTCATCTGACCCGGTCTCCATTCATTTCACACTTGTGGTATGTTTTAGGAACAAAACTCAAATGTTCCATTTTCTACATTGCTAGATCACTGGTGCTAATGCGAGAATCTGAAAAGCACTGTAGATACCTCCAAGTCTTATCTTACCATGTATGAGCCACAGTGAAGCGACGACGCTGCCGAATGCTTTTATTCACCAGCAACTTTCTGAAAAAGCATGGTGAGTTCCTTGGTGAACTGCGTGGAGAAATTTTAGGAGATGTAGGTCTGTTTCCTGGTAATCTCGGAAGCTCAAGTTCTAAATGCATTTGCTCCTTGAAAGTCTTTATGCAAACCTCAGGTTCAGAAGCAGTAAGTTCCTTTGAAGAATCTTTTGCTGTCATGTCTTGTAAGGAGTGCTAGCTTTCACCATCCAAAACAAAAATCTCAAACATAGCAGAGACACTGCTGCAGGTCAGAAGACTGATAAGTCTGCAAACTATTTCCAGTTTAATTTACAAAGCTGTGACTCCAATGTATGAGCGTCTTAGAGCAAGAGCAGCATACTCGAAGAATAGCAAGTCGGGCTGTCACAAGGAGCTTTATCAGGCTGGCTTTGCCTCTGAAAATGCGCCAAAGTGCTTCCAATGTCAGTAGCCTCCTTGTGGATGAGGTTTGTCTGCAAGCTACACACTGACACTCACTGAATTCATTCAGCTGAATATATCAACTCATGAAATATTCATAAGGGCTTTTGATAAATCCTTTACATGCATTTTTTTAAAAAAATCTTATCAAACAAGCTGCATTCACTAATGGATAGTAAGCAAAACCTAGTCACTTGTTTTGTTTGCACAAAGAGCAGACCCAGAATCCGTCCAGCATGTGTAATGTTTAAAGTCTTCATTCAGAATTATCTTGCTCTGTAATGCACACAACAGTAACTCCACCTACCAAACGCTATTGGCCCAGGATTATTTAAACAATTGCAGTCTGTTTCCCCCTTAACAACACCCTTCATCGCTTTAGCTTTCCACAAAATTTGTGAGGCTAACTGTCTTCATCACAGTAAAAACAGATTAAATCCAGGATTGTCAAAAAAAGCTAGCTAAAATAGCCTTCTGAATTCCATTTTTGAATGAAAGAGCTGATTTGCTGAAGTTTTTTTTTTCCCCTCCCTTCTCCAGAAGATCCAAAACAACATCAATATAAAAAATGTCAGTGAACAGGAAAACATTGGATTTGGTTCATTCCCCCAAGGAATTTAATGCCCAATCTTTATTACAATAAACATTACCCTCATTCTTCTGTTTAAGCTCATTGTTCATGGGTTGCCAACAGCAGCCACGCTATGTTAGATGCACAGCCACTTTGACAGCAAAGCTCACAAAACTGGAATGAGGGTAACAACCAGGAAAAATGAATACTCTCAGTTAAAGCGCAGAGTCCAAAGTCAAGCACTATGCATGTGTTTGTGTGTGTGCAGGCAGGTGTACAAGATACTGTATGCTTGTGTGTGGCATATACATTTGAGAGTGGGTGTATTCTTTGTTCACAAAGAATGCAAGTGAGACTTATGGGCAGGGGAGTCCAAAAAATGCCTCAAGTCCAAAAGTAGATCACTGTAACCTAACATGTAGATATATATTGGAATACAGCTTCTATACTTTAAAAGGTACATGTGGAAGTAGAAAGAATACAGTGGTGCTTGAAGTTTCTGGATGTTATGAAAAGTCTATACAAGCAATGATTGTCACAAGGGCCAGCCTGATCTCAAATAAGTTTGACAAATCAGAACTAGGGATCATCAGCAAGATCAGCAAGAGTGACAGAAAAGAAATGATTCTTGGTAAGACTTCAGTGAAAAAGGGAGACATTTAATTCTCCCACTAAGATGTGAAGTCTTCTACGCTTATAAAATCATTTGGGCTGAGCGCGGTGGCTCATGCCTGTAATCCCAACACTTTGGGAGGCCGAGGCAGGTGGATCAGTTGAGGCCAGGAGTTTGAGACTAGTCTGGCCAACATGGGGAAACCTCGTCTCTCCTTAAAAAAATACAAAAATTACCCGGGCTCGATGGCACACACCTGTAATCCCAGCTACTCAGGAGGATGAGACACGAGAATCACTTGAACCAAGCAGGCGGAGGTTGCAGTGAGCCAAGATCACGCCACTGCACTCTAGCCTTAGTGAGAGTGTGTCTTTGTCTCAAAAAAAAAAAAAAAAAAAAAAAAAAAAAATCATTCATCTGTGTCAGATATTCTGGCTAAAATGTGCTAAATATCTAAAGGGCTAAATAAGAGCAGACTAACTCCTACATGTAGGAGCAAGTAAGACCCAAACCAGCCCTTGGGAAAGTGATTCAAACATAATAGGAAGGGTTTAAATTACTGGTTTACGGTACTACTTTGGAAAGCAGAACATTTCAATAATTAACTAAAATATATTATGAACAAAAGCACAGTCATAGAATTTTAGACTTGCACTGAATCCTAGTAATCACCTCGTTCAGCTGCTCATTCCAAAGACAAGGTAACAGAGCTAGAGAATTTAAGCAATTTACCTAAAGTCATATTAGTTGCTGATGTCAGAGCTAAAACTAAAACCCAGGTTTTTTGATTCCCAATGGAATGATCTTTAATTACAAAATTGTAATTTTGTTCAAGTAGGCTCTAATGCATTTTTTAATATCTAAAGATATTTTAACAGCCCTATTTGAGAAAACAAACTATTAGTAATGTCACAGGAGAAAATATGGCTATAAGCTACCTATTATTTTCTGAATTATGAAAACAAAGCTGGGACTTTCCTCCAGCAATGATATGATTTAAAACTGGGACATGAAAATATGTGATTTTGCCATTATTCATAGTGATGTATTGGCAAAAAATAAAACAGCAATTTGAAGTTACAAAAGATACTTCTCATATTTACTTTTCACAACTGCCAAAATATAGTAAGCATTTTAGAAATTTCTTTCTAAAAATATTACAGCAAATTTCACAACCCAGATATAGGTATATGTGAACTGGAGTTTAGATAAAGAAATGTTGACATAAACTTACCTAAAGCAGTACAATAGTGCAATTATAATTACTTTCCAATTATTATTGCCAAATTATGTGCCATCACATGGCATTCCACATTACTTTTTTCACTTTACCTACTATGACAGCCAAGGTCCCAAGTAAAGAAATTTTGAGAATCATCCTAAGATGTGATGTTCACAAAAATATGTAAAGTCTGTTAATTCTACCTACTCTAGAAAAAAGATAGGAATACCAAAGAGAGCCAATTGAAATATAAAATTTAAAACATAATCGGACTCTTTGAAAGTCTGAATTACTTATTTCTGAAAAAAAAATGTTTAAGGCAAGAGGAGTAAAGTTTGTTTTTAGAGCCAAACTGCCAAAAAAAAAAATGAGACACTTTGCCAAATATTGAAATCAAAGATGAGCCTACAAGGTAGGAAATAGGCAATGCTATCTAAGAAAAAGTAAACATAAGCACAGTAAAAACAAATCCTATGTTATATTTCAGTAAAGTATACTATTTGAGAGAGACAGCCAGGAGAACAGGAGAAAAAGCAAATCGAATCTATTTGCCCTGTCAGGTGCCTAGGAAGGAACTAACGAATAAAATGAAAACCTTTCTGTTCATGTATAACCCTTAGCCCTTGGCACCTCAGAAGGAGAAATGAGTAATTCTCAATTAATTTATCAATGTACAGATACTTGAGAATTATCTGAGAATTCCAATTAAAGGTATGTCTCAGGTTTATTTATTTTTTATAACTCAATTACATTTTATTTTATCTTATTTTTTAGACAGTGTCTCGCTGTGTCACCCAGGCTGGAGTGCAGTGGCTCCGTCTAGGCTCACTGCAACCTCTGCCTCCAGGTTCAAGCGATCCTACCTCCCGAGTAGCTGAGATTACAGGCGCCCGCCACCATGCCTGGCTAATTTTCTATATTCTTAGTAGAGACAGGTTTCATGATGTTGGCCAGGCTGGTCTCAAACTCCTGGCCTCATGTAATCTGCCTGCCTCACTCAGCCTCCCAAAGTACTGAGATTACAGGCGCAAGCCACCGTGCCCAGCCTGTCTCAGTTTTAAATAATGAAATTTCTGGTATTCACATCCTGTCAAAGCAATAAGAATCAATAATTTATCATAATAAAATATCATTAAAGGATTTGAATAGAGTTATATAGTCAATAACAATTAAATAATGCATTACTTATTATAAATATTGTGGGAAAAATGGAAACATTTTGATTTTCATTGAATTGAAAAGAAAGGTCAATTAAGTACAGCCAAAAATATTATAAATATATAGTGACACTATGATAACTTTGGTTTAAAATGTTTTTAAAATTCAACATCTTTGTAATACAATTATTTTGGGTGAAAATAATTACCTTCTTTTTATATTCAATATCCTTCAAACTTTAAAAGTTGACCTGGAATAAATTTTCTACGAGTAACTACTTTTCAACTATTATAAAACAAAAGTATTTTAAATGGACAAGACTGCAGTTTGTATACAATAATATTATACCTAGCACAACATGGCACTCAAAATAACATGGTTCCCACTTATTGTAAATACAAAGCTGGATATTTGAGAAGACAATGAATTAAGAAGCTTTTTTAAAAAAGACAATCCAGAAGCTTTTTTAAAAAAAATCTTTTAAAGAGGAACAGATTTAAGATTATCAATATTAATAAAATTGAATTATTATTGATCATGTTTTTATTTATTTCACTAGCTGGTTCCTTTTTTCTAAAACAACACACAACCATTAGACTCTATTCAAGTAAAGCTATACAAGATCCCTTCCTTCAGTCAAAGACAAGGTAACAGAGCACCAATGAACAACCATACCTCTTCCAGCAGTGTATGCTGTTATACAACAGTATATAACAGTAAATATACTGTTATATATAACTACAGCAACCCCCAAATTGCAACTTCTCCCAATTTTTATATTTTGTTTTTAAAAATGAAGCTAGAGAATTATCTAACATGATTGAAAAGAAGATAATATTCAACTCAATAAAAATGGTTATCTAGCTATCTTGGAAAATTAACTGGCAACTCTTTAAAAGAATTATAGAGATGTAACTTACATTTTTTGCATTCCTACTGAGTGCCATATATGGCAGTAAGCATTTCTAATATATTACTTTATTTGATCCTCATAAATATATCAGACAAATACTGTTGAAATTCCCTGTTTGAAATATAAAATCCTTTCGGGCTGGGCTGAGTCTTGCTCAATACTGTATTTCTGGAATTTGGGATAGACTATGGCACAGAGTAGACAGTCAATAAATATTTGTAGACTGAATGTACATTATTTGTAAATTATTAAACCCATTTTCAGATAAGAATATCAAGATGCAAGGCCGGGTACGGTGGCTCACGCCTGTAATTCCAGCACTTTGGGAGGCCAATGCGGGCAGATCACCTGAGGTCGGGAGTTCAAGACCAGCCTGGCCAACATGGTGAAACCCCACCTCTACTAAAAAATACAAAAATTAGCTGGGCGTGGCAGCGCATGCCTGTAATCCCAGCTACTTGGGAGGCTGAGGCAGGAGAATTGCTGGAACCCAGGAGGTGGAGGTTGTGGTGAGCAGAGATTGTGCCATTGCACTCCAGCCCAGGCAGACAACAGTGAGACTCCATCTCAAAAAAAAAAAAAAAAAGAAAGAAAGAAATCAAATAAAATTGCATAGCTTTTAAACAGTTGATCCAATACTCAAAACCAGGTCTTTCCACTCTAACTATAGTGTCCATTTTATTATACCTCACCAATGCTACCCAAGCTTTTCATAACAGAGGATACCTTATGGGACAGAAGAGGGAATTCATGCTCCCAGGGTGATCCAGTCACATTGCTAGAAGTTCATCTTCACATATACTTAACATCCTTGAGCCTGAAGTTATCTAGCATGATATCTTTATAAGATGATGTGAACAACCTCACTTTTATCCATATGATGCCATTTAATTACTCATCTTTAGTAAAATGATACTACAGAAAGATCAGTTTTAGCCCATATTACCTGATAGAGTCACCTGAATCCTAGGTGGGAGGCTTGTATCCTAGATGCTTGAGCATGGTTTCATGTTTCTTAGAGATTGTCCCATTCAAGAAAGAATTGCCCACTCAAAGCCCTCCAGTGACACCTCATCACCTAGAGTAAAAGCAAAGTCTACACAGTGGCCTTGAGGTCCCTACATGAGGTTTCCCCATCTCCAACTGCAGTACCTCTCTTATTTCATCTTCTTCAACTCTCCCTCTAGTTCTTCTTCAGCCACACTGGCCTCCTTTTTGTTCACAGAAAATGTTGTTCAAGTTTCCTTTTTCCCAGTATATCTGCATGGTTTGTTCCCTCATCTCCTTCAGCATTTGCCCAAATATCGCTTGCTTCATGAAGTCCCCCATAATCACCCTGTTTAAACCTACCGACCTCCCCTATTCTGCTTCATTTTTCTCCATAGTACTTGTCAGCATATAATATTAATTACTTGTTTATCATAGTCGATATTACTTAATGACTTTGTTATCATCTGTTTACTCCTCCTGAAATTTAAGTTTCATAAGGAACAGAGCTTTGTTTGTTCAATCCTGTAATCTCAGCTCCCCAAATACTGTTTGCTACATAATAGGTATTTAAACAAATATTCATTGAATGAATAAATAACTGATCGCCTTGGTGCAGAATAAGACAAAGGAGGAGGGATCAAACAAAATGGAATAAGCTATTTCTCTCAAATTAGAGTAAGAGCTATATTGGCATTAAGCGGTAGCATTTTCAAAATGTTGTATATTTATTATTTTATGCAGTTTTCACTGTCTGAAGTATTATTTCTCTATCATCTTTGTCAAGCATGTCATGTCTCATCCATTAAGGCTAAATTCAAAGGAAAACTCTTCAGTAAATTTTTTCTCAACTTCCATAAGGAGAGTCAGCTGTTTCATCCATCTGTACTCCACCAGCATTGGCTGTCTCCCTCAGAATGTTTTGTGATATGTTATGGTACTTTTTTTCGTTTGTCTCCTGGCCTAATCTATGAGCTCTCCAAGGACATAAACTATCGTATTCACCTTTGTATCTTCAGAGGCTGACATTGTGTATTCCCATTGATTAATATTTAGCAGTTAAATATATGAAAGAAAAATAAATTGGGAACCTCAAATCATGCCCTGCTATTAGCCCTGCATTTTTCTTACTGTCTTGAAAGCGATTACAGCCAATATCCTTTTTATACTTGAGCTTACAGAGGATTCCAAATGGAAACTTCTTAAATCACAGCAGTTTATCTATGTTTACCATTTTAGCTAACATTTCTTTGTTCTTTTAATAATAATAATTATTATTATTCACATTCCTGCCGAAGTGCAAAAGCAGAATACCAGTGTGTTGCAATGTCTATTCATTAGGTGGCAGACTGGTAGGAGAAACTTGCCAGGCTTTCTCTTCACAGTGCTTTCTGGTTTTGGCAGAGTAATTAGGTGCTTCTTTCACGAGGCACATTCTGAGAAGGCAGATTACATAGAATAAAAATACTAAGGGAGTTCCTCTCTTTCTTCCCTAGGTCATCATTAAATCAAGATATATTAGCAAGGATGAGTCAGATACCTAAATGCAAGGGGAAGCTGTTCCCATGGTAGATGTTGCAAAAACCACACTAAAAGAGCGTACTCCAGTTCCCAAAGATAATATTAACCTGTCAGCAAATTGTCTAAAAGGGTGATTTCAAATGAATAAAATATTAGGGACATAGCTGTTGGAAACAAAGTTATATTTGGGAAAACCTCTTTCTCTAAAATAAGCTTTTTTTTATTATTATTTCCTACTTTGTCAGTAGTCTTGTCTGAAATAGATAAGAAAAAAATAACATAGTATTAATCTACACTGTAAAATTTTAAATGTAAATAATTGCCTACATAAGTCCAGTTAACTGTGATACTACAGAGATCATAGAGTATAGCACACATTAATATTAAATCAAATCCACTCCACTGCTCTTAAAAAAAGAACAATATGCAGAGATCCATTATGTGTTTAAGTGGACATTTGCAAGCTATTTCACAGAGACAATATTTTCCCAAATTAATATTTTACTACTATAAGCCTTATAAGGGTACATAATACATATCAATGTAGAAAATTCTTCCAAAATAGTAGGTTAGATCAAGATCAGCTGACTTAATTTCAAGATTTGTTTATTCACTACATAGTCTGTTTATTTTAAATCTGTTCATTGTAGAATTTTTAAAAATTTCCGTAATATTAATGATGATGGCTCATTAGTTTATAATGAAGAAAATAGAATTTTATTTGTCAAGACTTGCTATAAAGTCCTAGAAGTTAAATTTAAATTTAAAATTAAATTTAGAGTTACTCAAATTTACTTCAATATAATATTTCATATTATCAAAACACTGCAATATTACATATGTAAAATCAAAGCCTTGAGACATTTGATATGTAAGCACGCTGAGAGTTTTAGCGAAGACTTTTAAAGATAATATATATAATATATATATATATTTTTTTTTTTTTTGAGGTGGAATCTCACTCTGTCGCCCAGGCTGGAAGTGCAGTGGCACCATCTCGGCTCACTGCAACCTCCACCTCTCAGGTTTAAGCAATTATCCTGACTCAGCCTTCTGAGTAGCTGGGACTACATGCGCCCACCACCACACCTGGCTAATTTTTGTATTTTTATTAGAGATGGGATTTCGCCATGTTGGCTATGCTGGTCTTGAACAAAAACATATATTTTTTTAAAGCTTCCCTGGTTACTATTTTTGTCTCTTTTGTTTTACTTTTTAATTTATCACGAAATAAAATTCACCTTTTTTGGTATAGGGTTCTATGAAAGTTGACACACATAGATATTCTTGCAATTACCAACATGTTC